>NW_026779074.1:0-160964 GCF_030144855.1 Hypanus sabinus | reverse complement strand
GCTAACATGATGTAAACATTGTTAGCACACTAACCATATGATTTAGAGTTGTCTGCAACCAATTTTATGAGTGTGCTACCTATGCTCCAGAAGTTACTTTCAGTAGCATTACCTTCTCTACACATTGGAACTTTAGCCTTTGCAGAATTAAACCAAGTCAATGGCTGTTCCACTGTAAATGGTCCCAGGTAGGTTACTGAATTCAGCTTGCATTGGAGTATTCCATGGCACTGAGCACTCTACTTGCAATATCTATACAGTTCCAAATCACCCCAAGTAGTTATGTACACAAACTAACCACAGAATGCATTGAATAGAAAGTAATGCATTCAACTCAATGGAGTGTACAGTTCAATTTTGCTGATAACTACTGTGTGCTAACATGATGTAAACATTGTTAGCACACTAACCATATGATTTAGAGTTGTCTGCAACCAATTTTATGAGTGTGCTACCTATGCTCCAGAAGTTACTTTCAGTAGCATTACCTTCTCTACACATTGGAACTTTAGCCTTTGCAGAATAAAACCAAGTCAATGGATGTTCCACTGTAAATAGTAACAGGTAGGTTACTGAATTCAGCTTGCATTGGAGTATTCCATGGCACTGAGCACTCTACTTGCAATATCTATACAGTTCCAAATCACCCAGAGTAGTTATGTACACAAACTTACCACAGAATGCATTGAATAAAAAGTAATGCATTCAACTCAATGGAGTGTACAGTTCAATTTTGCTGATAACTACTGTGTGCTAACATGATGTAAACATTGTTAGCACACTAACCATATGATTTAGAGTTGTCTGCAACCAATTTTATGAGTGTGCTACCTATGCTCCAGAAGTTACTTTCAGTAGCATTACCTTCTCTACACGTTGGAACTTTAGACTTTGCAGAATTATACCAAGTCAATGGCTGTTCCACTGTAAATGGTCCCAGGTAGGTTACTGAATTCAGCTTGCATTGGAGTATTCCATGTCACTGAGCACTCTACATGCAATATCTATACAATTCCAAATCACCCCGAGTAGTTATGTACACAAACTTACCACAGAATGCATTGAATAGAAAGTAATGCATTCAACTCAATGGAGTGTACAGTTCAATTTTACTGATAACTACTATGTGCTTACATGATGTAAACATTGTTTGCACATTAACCATATGATTTAGAGTTGTCTGCAACCAATTTTATGGGTGTGCTACCTATGCTCCAGAAGTTACTTTCAGTAGCATTACCTTCTCTACACATTGGATCTTTAGCCTTTGCAGAATAAAACCAAGTCAATGGATGTTCCACTGTAAATAGTAACAGGTAGGTTACTGAATTCAGCTTGCATTGGAGTATTCCATGGCACTGAGCACTCTACTTGCAATATCTATACAGTTCCAAATCACCCACAGCAGTTATGTACACAAACTTATCACAGAATGCATTGAATAGAAAGTAATGCATTCAACTCAATGGAGTGTACAGTTCAATTTTGCCGATAACTACTATGTGCTAACATGATGTAAACATTGTTAGCACACTAACCATATGATTTAGAGTTGTCTGCAACCAATTTTATGAGTGTGCTACCTTTGCTCCAGAAGTTACTTTCAGTAGCATTACCTTCTCTACACATTGGAACTTTAGCCTTTGCAGAATTAAACCAAGTCAATGGCTGTTCCACTGTAAAAGGTCCCAGGTAGTTTACTGAATTCAGCTTGCATTGGTGTATTCCATGTCACTGAGCACTCTACATGCAATATCTATACAATTCCAAATCACCCCGAGTAGTTATGTACATAAAGTTACCACAGAATGCATTGAATAGAAAGTAATGCATTCAACTCAATGGAGTGTACAGTTCAATTTTGCTGATAACTACTATGTGCTAACATGATGTAAACATTGTTAGCACACTAACCATATGATTTAGAGTTGTCTGCAACCAATTTTATGGGTGTGCTACCTATGCTCCAGAAGTTACTTTCAGTAGCATTACCTTCTCTACACATTGGAACTTTAGCCTTTGCAGAATAAAACCAAGTCAATGGATGTTCCACTGTAAATGGTCCCAGGTAGGTTACTGAATTCAGCTTGCATTGGAGTATTCCATGTCACTGAGCACTCTACATGCAATATCTATACAATTCCAAATCACCCCGAGTAGTTATGTACACAAACTTACCACAGAATGCATTGAATAGAAAGTAATGCATTCAACTCAATGGAGTGTACAGTTCAATTTTACTGATAACTACTATGTGCTTACATGATGTAAACATTGTTTGCACACTAACCATATGATTTAGAGTTGTCTGCAACCAATTTTATGGGTGTGCTACCTATGCTCCAGAAGTTACTTTCAGTAGCATTACCTTCTCTACACATTGGATCTTTAGCCTTTGCAGAATAAAACCAAGTCAATGGATGTTCCACTGTAAATAGTAACAGGTAGGTTACTGAATTCAGCTTGCATTGGAGGATTCCATGGCACTGAGCACTCTACTTGCAATATCTATACAGTTCCAAATCACCCACAGCAGTTATGTACACAAACTTATCACAGAATGCATTGAATAGAAAGTAATGCATTCAACTCAATGGAGTGTACAGTTCAATTTTGCCGATAACTACTATGTGCTAACATGATGTAAACATTGTTAGCACACTAACCATATGATTTAGAGTTGTCTGCAACCAATTTTATGAGTGTGCTACCTTTGCTCCAGAAGTTACTTTCAGTAGCATTACCTTCTCTACACATTGGAACTTTAGCCTTTGCAGAATTAAACCAAGTCAATGGCTGTTCCACTGTAAATGGTCCCAGGTAGTTTACTGAATTCAGCTTGCATTGGTGTATTCCATGTCACTGAGCACTCTACATGCAATATCTATACAATTCCAAATCACCCCGAGTAGTTATGTACATAAAGTTACCACAGAATGCATTGAATAGAAAGTAATGCATTCAACTCAATGGAGAGTACAGTTCAATTTTGCTGATAACTACTATGTGCTAACATGATGTAAACATTGTTAGCACACTAACCATATGATTTAGAGTTGTCTGCAACCAATTTTATGGGTGTGCTACCTATGCTCCAGAAGTTACTTTCAGTAGCATTACCTTCTCTACACATTGGAACTTTAGCCTTTGCAGAATAAAACCAAGTCAATGGATGTTCCACTGTAAATAGTAACAGGTAGGTTACTGAATTCAGCTTGCATTGGAGTATTCCATGGCACTGAGCACTCTACGTGCAATATCTATACAGTTCCAAATCACCCACAGTAGTTATGTACACAGCCTTATCAAAGAATGCATTGAATAGAAAGTAATGCATTCAACTCAATGGAGTGTACAGTTCAATTTTGCTGATAACTACTATGTGCTAACGTGATGTAAACATTGTTAGCACACTAACCATATGATTTAGAGTTGTCTGCAACCAATTTTATGAGTGTGCTACCTATGCTCCAGAAGTTACTTTCAGTAGCATTACCTTCTCTACACATTGGAACTTTAGCCTTTGCAGAATTAAATCAAGTCAATGGCTGTTCCACTGTAAATGGTACCAGGTAGGTTACTGATTTCAGCTTGCATTGGAGTATTCCATGTCACTGAGCACTCTACATGCAATATCTATACAATTCCAAATCACCCCGAGAAGTTATGTACACAAACTTACCACAGAATGCATTGAATAGAAAGTAATGCATTCAACTCAATGGAGTGTACAGTTCAATTTTGCTGATAACTACTGTGTGCTAACATCATGTAAACATTGTTAGCACACTAACCATATGATTTAGAGTTGTCTGCAACCAATTTTATGAGTGTGCTACCTATGCTCCAGAAGTTACTTTCAGTAGCATTACCTTCTCTACACACTGAAACTTTAGCCTTTGCAGAATTA
Source organism: Hypanus sabinus (assembly GCF_030144855.1). Lineage (NCBI taxonomy): Eukaryota > Metazoa > Chordata > Chondrichthyes > Myliobatiformes > Dasyatidae > Hypanus > Hypanus sabinus. The sequence goes on along the minus strand of NW_026779074.1, from coordinate 157,054 downwards.
AACCAAGTCAATGGCTGTTCCAAAGTAAATGGTCCCAGGTAGGTTACTGAATTCAGCTTGCATTGGAGTATTCCATGTCACTGAGCACTCTACATGCAATATCTATACAATTCCAAATCACCCCGAGTAGTTATGTACACAAACTTACCACAGAATGCATTGAATAGAAAGTAATGCATTCAACTCAATGGAGTGTACAGTTCAATTTTGCTGATAACTACTATGTGCTAACATGATGTAAACATTGTTAGCACACTAACCATATGATTTAGAGTTGTCTGCAACCAATTTTATGAGTGTGCTACCTATACTCCAGAAGTTACTTTCAGTAGCATTACCTTCTCTACACATTGGAACTTTAGCCTTTGCAGAATTAAACCAAGTCAATGGCTGTTCCACTGTAAATGGTCCCAGGTAGGTTACTGAATTCAGCTTGCATTGGTGTATTCCATGTCACTGAGCACTCTACATGCAATATCTATACAATTCCAAATCACCCCAAGTAGTTATGTACACAAACTTACCACAGAATGCATTGAATAGAAAGTAATGCATTCAACTCAATGGAGTGTACAGTTCAATTTTGCTGATAACTACTATGTGCTAACATGATGTAATCATTATTAGCACACTAACCATATGATTTAGAGTTGTCTGCAACCAATTTTATGAGTGTGCTACCTATGCTCCAGAAGTTACTTTCAGTAGCATTACCTTCTCTACACATTGAAACTTTAGCCTTTGCAGAATAAAACCAAGTCAATGGATGTTCCACTGTAAATAGTAACAGGTAGGTTACTGAATTCAGCTTGCATTGGAGTATTCCATGGCACTGAGCACTCTACTTGCAATATCTATACAGTTCCAAATCACCCAGAGTAGTTATGTACACAACCTTACCACAGAATGCATTGAATAGAAAGTAATGCATTCAACTCAATGGAGTGTACAGTTCAATTTTGCTGATAACTACTATGTGCTAACATGATGTAAACATTGTTAGCACACTAACCATATGATTTAGAGTTGTCTGCAACCAATTTTATGAGTGTGCTACCTATGCTCCAGAAGTTACTTTCAGTAGCATTACCTTCTCTACACATTGAAACTTTAGCCTTTGCAGAATAAAACCAAGTCAATGGATGTTCCACTGTAAATAGTAACAGGTAGGTTACTGAATTCAGCTTGCATTGGAGTATTCCATGGCACTGAGCACTCTACTTGCAATATCTAAACAGTTCCAAATCACCCAGAGTAGTTATGTACACAACCTTACCACAGAATGCATTGAATAGAAAGTAATGCATTCAACTCAATGGAGTGTACAGTTCAATTTTGCTGATAACTACTATGTGCTAACATGATGTAAACATTGTTAGCACACTAACCATATGATTTAGAGTTGTCTGCAACCAATTTTATGAGTGTGCTACCTATACTCCAGAAGTTACTTTCAGTAGCATTACCTTCTCTACACATTGGAACTTTAGCCTTTGCAGAATTAAACCAGTCAATGGCTGTTCCACTGTAAATGGTCCCAGGTAGGTTACTGAATTCAGCTTGCATTGGAGTATTCCATGTCACTGAGCACTCTACATGCAATATCTAAACAATTCCAAATCACCCCGAGTAGTTATGTACACAAACTTACCACAGAATGCATTGAATAAAAAGTAATGCATTCAACTCAATGGAGTGTACAGTTCAATTTTGCTGATAACTACTATGTGCTAACATGATGTAAACATTGTTAGCACACTAACCATATGATTTAGAGTAGTCTGCAACCAATTTTATGAGTGTGCTACCTATGCTCCAGAAGTTACTTTCAGTAGCATTACCTTCTCTACACATTGGAACTTTAGCCTTTGCAGAATTAAACCAAGTCAATGGCTGTTCCAATGTAAATGGTCCCAGGTAGGTTACTGAATTCAGCTTGCATTGGTGTATTCCATGTCACTGAGCACTCTACATGCAATATCTATACAATTCCAAATCACCCCAAGTAGTTATGTACACAAACTTACCACAGAATGCATTGAATAGAAAGTAATGCATTCAACTCAATGGAGTGTACAGTTCAATTTTGCTGATAACTACTATGTGCTAACATGATGTAAACATTGTTAGCACACTAACCATATGATTTAGAGTTGTCTGCAACCAATTTTATGAGTGTGCTACCTATGCTCCAGAAGTTACTTTCAGTAGCATTACCTTCTCTACACATTGGAACTTTAGCCTTTGCAGAATTAAACCAAGTCAATGGCTGTTCCACTGTAAATGGTACCAGGTAGGTTACTGATTTCAGCTTGCATTGGAGTATTCCATGTCACTGAGCACTCTACATGCAATATCTATACAATTCCAAATCACCCCGAGTAGTTATGTACACAAACGTACCACAGAATGCATTGAATAGAAAGTAATGCATTCAACTCAATGGAGTGTACAGTTCAATTTTGCTGATAACTACTGTGTGCAAACATGATGTAAACATTGTTAGCACACTAACCATATGATTTAGAGTTGTCTGCAAACAATTTTATGAGTGTGCTACCTATGCTCCAGAAGTTACTTTCAGTAGCATTACCTTCTCTACACATTGGAACTTTAGCCTTTGCAGAATAAAACCAAGTCAATGGATGTTCCACTGTAAATAGTAACAGGTAGGTTACTGAATTCAGCTTGCATTGGAGTATTCCATGGCACTGAGCACTCTACTTGCAATATCTATACAGTTCCAAATCACCCAGAGTAGTTATGTACACAAACTTACCACAGAATGCATTGAATAAAAAGTAATGCATTCAACTCAATGGAGTGTACAGTTCAATTTTGCTGATAACTACTGTGTGCTAACATGATGTAAACATTGTTAGCACACTAACCATATGATTTAGAGTTGTCTGCAACCAATTTTATGAGTGTGCTACCTATGCTCCAGAAGTTACTTTCAGTAGCATTACCTTCTCTACACGTTGGAACTTTAGACTTTGCAGAATTAAACCAAGTCAATGGCTGTTCCACTGTAAATGGTCCCAGGTAGGTTACTGAATTCAGCTTGCATTGGAGTATTCCATGTCACTGAGCACTCTACATGCAATATCTATACAATTCCAAATCACCCCGAGTAGTTATGTACACAAACGTACCACAGAATGCATTGAATAGAAAGTAATGCATTCAACTCAATGGAGAGTACAGTTCAATTTTACTGATAACTACTATGTGCTTACATGATGTAAACATTGTTTGCACACTAACCATATGATTTAGAGTTGTCTGCAACCAATTTTATGGGTGTGCTACCTATGCTCCAGAAGTTACTTTCAGTAGCATTACCTTCTCTACACATTGGATCTTTAGCCTTTGCAGAATAAAACCAAGTCAATGGATGTTCCACTGTAAATAGTAACAGGTAGGTTACTGAATTCAGCTTGCATTGGAGTATTCCATGGCACTGAGCACTCTACTTGCAATATCTATACAGTTCCAAATCACCCACAGCAGTTATGTACACAAACTTATCACAGAATGCATTGACTAGAAAGTAATGCATTCAACTCAATGGAGTGTACAGTTCAATTTTGCCGATAACTACTATGTGCTAACATGATGTAAACATTGTTAGCACACTAACCATATGATTTAGAGTTGTCTGCAACCAATTTTATGAGTGTGCTACCTTTGCTCCAGAAGTTACTTTCAGTAGCATTACCTTCTCTACACATTGGAACTTTAGCCTTTGCAGAATTAAACCAAGTCAATGGCTGTTCCACTGTAAATGGTCCCAGGTAGTTTACTGAATTCAGCTTGCATTGGTGTATTCCATGTCACTGAGCACTCTACATGCAATATCTATACAATTCCAAATCACCCCGAGTACTTATGTACATAAAGTTACCACAGAATGCATTGAATAGAAAGTAATGCATTCAACTCAATGGAGTGTACAGTTCAATTTTGCTGATAACTACTATGTGCTAACATGATGTAAACATTGTTAGCACACTAACCATATGATTTAGAGTTGTCTGCAACGAATTTTATGGGTGTGCTACCTATGCTCCAGAAGTTACTTTCAGTAGCATTACCTTCTCTACACATTGGAACTTTAGCCTTTGCAGAATAAAACCAAGTCAATGGATGTTCCACTGTAAATAGTAACAGGTAGGTTACTGAATTCAGCTTGCATTGGAGTATTCCATGGCACTGAGCACTCTACGTGCAATATCTATACAGTTCCAAATCACCCACAGTAGTTATGTACACAGCCTTATCAAAGAATGCATTGAATAGAAAGTAATGCATTCAACTCAATGGAGTGTACAGTTCAATTTTGCTGATAACTACTATGTGCTAACATGATGTAAACATTGTTAGCACACTAACCATATGATTTAGAGTTGTCTGCAACCAATTTTATGAGTGTGCTACCTATACTCCAGAAGTTACTTTCAGTAGCATTACCTTCTCTACACATTGGAACTTTAGCCTTTGCAGAATTAAACCAAGTCAATGGCTGTTCTACTGTAAATGGTCCCAGGTAGGTTACTGAATTCAGCTTGCATTGGAGTATTCCATGTCACTATGCACTCTACATGCAATATCTATACAATTCCAAATCACCCCGAGTAGTTATGTACACAAACTTACCACAGAATGCATTGAATAAAAAGTAATGCATTCAACTCAATGGAGTGTACAGTTCAATTTTGCTGATAACTACTGTGTGCTAACATGATGTAAACATTGTTAGCACACTAACCATATGATTTAGAGTTGTCTGCAACCAATTTTATGAGTGTGCTACCTATGCTCCAGAAGTTACTTTCAGTAGCATTACCTTCTCTACACATTGGAACTTTAGCCTTTGCAGAATTAAACCAAGTCAATGGCTGTTCCACTGTAAATGGTCCCAGGTAGGTTACTGAATTCAGCTTGCATTGGAGTATTCCATGTCACTGAGCACTCTACATGCAATATCTATACAATTCCAAATCACCCCGAGTAGTTATGTACACAAACTTACCACAGAATGCATTGAATAGAAAGTAATGCATTCAACTCAATGGAGTGTACAGTTCAATTTTGCTGATAACTACTATGTGCTAACATGATGTATACATTGTTAGCACACTAACCATATGATTTAGAGTTGTCTGCAACCAATTTTATGGGTGTGCTACCTATGCTCCAGAAGTTACTTTCAGTAGCATTACCTTCTCTACACATTGGATCTTTAGCCTTTGCAGAATAAAACCAAGTCAATGGATGTTCCACTGTAAATAGTAACAGGTAGGTTACTGAATTCAGCTTGCATTGGAGTATTCCATGGCACTGAGCACTCTACATGCAATATCTATACAATTCCAAATCACCCCGAGTAGTTATGTACACAAACTTACCACAGAATGCATTGAATAAAAAGTAATGCATTCAACTCAATGGAGTGTACAGTTCAATTTTGCTGATAACTACTGTGTGCTAACATGATGTAAACATTGTTAGCACACTAACCATATGATTTAGAGTTGTCTGCAACCAATTTTATGAGTGTGCTGCCTATGCTCCAGAAGTTACTTTCAGTAGCATTACCTTCTCTACACATTGGAACTTTAGCCTTTGCAGAATAAAACCAAGTCAATGGCTGTTCCACTGTAAATGGTCCCAGGTAGGTTACTGAATTCAGCTTGCATTGGAGTATTCCATGTCACTGAGCACTCTACATGCAATATCTATACAATTCCAAATCACCCCGAGTAGTTATGTACACAAACTTACCACAGAATGCATTGAATAGAAAGTAATGCATTCAACTCAATGGAGTGTACAGTTCAATTTTGCTGATAACTACTATGTGCTAACATGATGTAAACATTGTTAGCACACTAACCATATGATTTAGAGTTGTCTGCAACCAATTTTATGGGTGTGCCACCTATGCTCCAGAAGTTACTTTCAGTAGCATTACCTTCTCTACACATTGGATCTTTAGCCTTTGCAGAATAAAACCAAGTCAATGGATGTTCCACTGTAAATAGTAACAGGTAGGTTACTGAATTCAGCTTGCATTGGAGTATTCCATGGCACTGAGCACTCTACTTGCAATATCTATACAGTTCCAAATCACCCACAGCAGTTATGTACACAGCCTTATGAAAGAATGCATTGAATAGAAAGTAATGCATTCAACTCAATGCAGTGTACAGTTCAATTTTGCTGATAACTACTATGTGCTAACATGATGTAAACTTTGTTAGCACACTAACCATATGATTTAGAGTTGTCTGCAACCAATTTTATGAGTGTGCTACCTATGATCCAGAAGTTACTTTCAGTAGCATTACCTTCTCTACACATTGGAACTTTAGCCTTTGCAGAATAAAACCAAGTCAATGGATGTTCCACTGTAAATAGTAACAGGTAGGTTACTGAATTCAGCTTGCATTGGAGTATTCCATGGCACTGAGCACTCTACTTGCAATATCTATACAGTTCCAAATCACCCAGAGTAGTTATGTACACAACCTTACCACAGAATGCATTGAATAGAAATTAATGCATTCAAATCAATGGAGTGTACAGTTCAATTTTGCTGATAACTACTATGTGCTAACATGATGTAAACATTGTTAGCACACTAACCATATGATTTAGAGTTGTCTGCAACCAATTTTATGAGTGTGCTACCTATGCTCCAGAAGTTACTTTCAGTAGCATTACCTTCTCTACACATTGGAACTTTAGCCTTTGCAGAATTAAACCAAGTCAATGGCTGTTCCTCTGTAAATGGTCCCAGGTAGGTTACTGAATTCAGCTTGCATTGGAGTATTCCATGTCACTGAGCACTCTACATGCAATATCTATACAATTCCAAATCACCCCGAGTAGTTATGTACACAAACTTACCACAGAATGCATTGAATAGAAAGTAATGCATTCAACTCAATGGAGTGTACAGTTCAATTTTGCTGATAACTACTATGTGCTAACATGATGTAAACATTGTTAGCAAACTAACCATATGATTTAGAGTTGTCTGCAACCAATTTTATGGGTGTGCTACCTATGCTCCAGAAGTTACTTTCAGTAGCATTACCTTCTCTACACATTGAATCTTTAGCCTTTGCAGAATAAAACCAAGTCAATGGATGTTCCACTGTAAATAGTAACACGTAGGTTACAGAATTCAGCTTGCATTGGAGTATTCCATGGCACTGAGCACTCTACTTGCAATATCTATACAGTTCCAAATCACCCACAGCAGTTATGTACACAGCCTTATCAAAGAATGCATTGAATAGAAAGTAATGCATTCAACTCAATGGAGTGTACAGTTCAATTTTGCTGATAACTACTATGTGCTAACATGATGTAAACATTGTTAGCACACTAACCATATGATTTAGAGTTGTCTGCAACCAATTTTATGAGTGTGCTACCTATACTCCAGAAGTTACTTTCAGTAGCATTACCTTCTCTACACATTGCAACTTTAGCCTTTGCAGAATTAAACCAAGTCAATGGCTGTTCCACTGTAAATGGTCCCAGGTAGGTTACTGAATTCAGCTTGCATTGGTGTATTCCATGTCACTGAGCACTCTACATGCAATATCTATACAATTCCAAATCACCCCGAGTAGTTATGTACACAAACTTACCACAGAATGCATTGAATAAAAAGTAATGCATTCAACTCAATGGAGTGTACAGTTCAATTTTGCTGATAACTACTGTGTGCTAACATGATGTAAACATTGTTAGCACACTAACCATATGATTTAGAGTTGTCTGCAACCAATTTTATGAGTGTGCTACCTATGCTCCAGAAGTTACTTTCAGTAGCATTACCTTCTCTACACATTGGAACTTTAGCCTTTGCAGAATTAAACCAAGTCAATGGCTGTTCCTCTGTAAATGGTCCCAGGTAGGTTACTGAATTCAGCTTGCATTGGAGTATTCCATGTCACTGAGCACTCTACATGCAATATCTATACAATTCCAAATCACCCCGAGTAGTTATGTACACAAACTTACCACAGAATGCATTGAATAGAAAGTAATGCATTCAACTCAATGGAGTGTACAGTTCAATTTTGCTGATAACTACTATGTGCTAACATGATGTAAACATTGTTAGCAAACTAACCATATGATTTAGAGTTGTCTGCAACCAATTTTATGGGTGTGCTACCTATGCTCCAGAAGTTACTTTCAGTAGCATTACCTTCTCTACACATTGGATCTTTAGCCTTTGCAGAATAAAACCAAGTCAATGGATGTTCCACTGTAAATAGTAACACGTAGGTTACAGAATTCAGCTTGCATTGGAGTATTCCATGGCACTGAGCACTCTACTTGCAATATCTATACAGTTCCAAATCACCCACAGCAGTTATGTACACAGCCTTATCAAAGAATGCATTGAATAGAAAATAATGCATTCAACTCAATGGAGTGTACAGCTCAATTTTGCTGATAACTACTATGTGCTAACATGATGTAAACATTGTTAGCACACTAACCATATGATTTAGAGTTGTCTGCAACCAATTTTATGAGTGTGCTACCTATACTCCAGAAGTTACTTTCAGTAGCATTACCTTCTCTACACATTGCAACTTTAGCCTTTGCAGAATTAAACCAAGTCAATGGCTGTTCCACTGTAAATGGTCCCAGGTAGGTTACTGAATTCAGCTTGCATTGGTGTATTCCATGTCACTGAGCACTCTACATGCAATATCTATACAATTCCAAATCACCCCGAGTAGATATGTACACAAACTTACCACAGAATGCATTGAATAGAAAGTAATGTATTCAACTCAATGGAGTGTACAGTTCAATTTTGCTGATAACTACTATGTGCTAACATGATGTAAACATTGTTAGCACACTAACCATATGATTTAGAGTTGTCTGCAACCAATTTTATGAGTGTGCTACCTATGCTCCAGAAGTTACTTTCAGTAGCAGTACCTTCTCTACACATTGGAACTTTAGCCTTTGCAGAATTAAACCAAGTCAATGGCTGTTCCACTGTAAATGGTCCCAGGTAGGTTACTGAATTCAGCTTGCATTGGAGTATTCCATGTCACTGAGCACTCTACATGCAATATCTATACAATTCCAAATCACCCCGAGTAGTTATGTACACAAACTTACTACAGAATGCATTGAATAGAAAGTAAAGCATTCAACTCAATGGAGTGTACAGTTCAATTTTGCTGATAACTACTATGTGCTAACATGATGTAAACATTGTTAGCACACTAACCATATGATTTAGAGTTGTCTGCAACCAATTTTATGGGTGTGCTACCTATGCTCCAGAAGTTACTTTCAGTAGCATTACCTTCTCTACACATTGGATCTTTAGCCTTTGCAGAATAAAACCAAGTCAATGGATGTTCCACTGTAAATAGTAACAGGTAGGTTACTGAATTCAGCTTGCATTGGAGTATTCCATGGCACTGAGCACTCTACTTGCAATATCTATACATTTCCAAATCACCCACAGCAGTTATGTACGCAAACTTATCACAGAATGCATTGAATAGAAAGTAATGCATTCAACTCAATGGAGTGTACAGTTCAATTTTGCTGATAACTACTATGTGCTAACATGATGTAAACATTGTTAGCACACTAACCATATGATTTAGAGTTGTCTGCAACCAATTTTATGAGTGTGCTACCTATACTCCAGAAGTTACTTTCAGTAGCATTACCTTCTCTACACATTGGAACTTTAGCCTTTGCAGAATTAAACCAAGTCAATGGCTGTTCCACTGTAAATGGTCCCAGGTAGGTTACTGAATTCAGCTTGCATTGGTGTATTCCATGTCACTGAGCACTCTACATGCAATATCTATACAATTCCAAATCACCCCGAGTAGTTATGTACACAAACTTACCACAGAATGCATTGAATAGAAAGTAATGCATTCAACTCAATGGAGTGTACAGTTCAATTTTGCTGATAACTACTATGTGCTAACATGATGTAAACATTGTTAGCACACTAACCATATGTTTTAGAGTTGTCTGCAACCAATTTTATGAGTGTGCTACCTATGCTCCAGAAGTTACTTTCAGTAGCATTACCTTCTCTACACATTGGAAATTTAGCCTTTGCAGAATTAAACCAAGTCAATGGCTGTTCCACTGTAAATGGTCCCAGGTAGGTTACTGAATTCAGCTTGCATTGGAGTATTCCATGTCACTGAGCACTCTACATGCAATATCTATACAATTCCAAATCACCCCGAGTAGTTATGTACACAAACTTACCACAGAATGCATTGAATAGAAAGTAATGCATTCAACTCAATGGAGTGTACAGTTCAATTTTGCTGATAACTACTATGTGCTAACATGATGTAAACATTGTTAGCACACTAACCATATGATTTAGAGTTGTCTGCAACCAATTTTATGGGTGTGCTACCTATGCTCCAGAAGTTACTTTCAGTAGCATTACCTTCTCTACACATTGGAACTTTAGCCTTTGCAGAATAAAACCAAGTCAATGGATGTTCCACTGTAAATAGTAACAGGTAGGTTACTGAATTCAGCTTGCATTGGAGTATTCCATGGCACTGAGCACTCTACTTGCAATATCTATACATTTCCAAATCACCCACAGCAGTTATGTACACAAACTTATCACAGAATGCATTGAATAGAAAGTAATGCATTCAACTCAATGGAGTGTACAGTTCAATTTTGCTGATAACTACTATGTGCTAACATGATGTAAACATTGTTAGCACACTAACCATATGATTTAGAGTTGTCTGCAACCAATTTTATGAGTGTGCTACCTATACTCCAGAAGTTACTTTCAGTAGCATTACCTTCTCTACACATTGGAACTTTAGCCTTTGCAGAATTAAACCAAGTCAATGGCTGTTCCACTGTAAATGGTCCCAGGTAGGTTACTGAATTCAGCTTGCATTGGTGTATTCCATGTCACTGAGCACTCTACATGCAATATCTATACAATTCCAAATCACCCCGAGTAGTTATGTACACAAAATTACCACAGAATGCATTGAATAGAAAGTAATGCATTCAACTCAATGGAGTGTACAGTTCAATTTTGCTGATAACTACTATGTGCTAACATGATGTAAACATTGTTAGCACACTAACCATATGATTTAGAGTTGTCTGCAACCAATTTTATGAGTGTGCTACCTATGCTCCAGAAGTTACTTTCAGTAGCATTACCTTCTCTACACATTGGAAATTTAGCCTTTGCAGAATTAAACCAAGTCAATGGCTGTTCCACTGTAAATGGTCCCAGGTAGGTTACTGAATTCAGCTTGCATTGGAGTATTCCATGTCACTGAGCACTCTACATGCAATATCTAAACAATTCCAAATCACCCCGAGTAGTTATGTACACAAACTTACCACAGAATGCATTGAATAGAAAGTAATGCATTCAACTCAATGGAGTGTACAGTTCAATTTTGCTGGTAACTACTATGTGCTAACATGATGTAAACATTGTTAGCACACTAACCATATGATTTAGAGTTGTCTGCAACCAATTTTATGGGTGTGCTACCTATGCTCCAGAAGTTACTTTCAGTAGCATTACCTTCTCTACACATTGGATCTTTAGCCTTTGCAGAATAAAACCAAATCAATGGATGTTCCACTGTAAATAGTAACAGGTAGGTTACTGAATTCAGCTTGCATTGGAGTATTCCATGGCACTGAGCACTCTACTTGCAATATCTATACAGTTCCAAATCACCCACAGCAGTTATGTACACAAACTTATCACAGAATGCATTGAATAGAAAGTAATGCATTCAACTCAATGGAGTGTACAGTTCAATTTTGCTGATAACTACTATGTGCTAACATGATGTAAACATTGTTAGCACACTAACCATATGATTTAGAGTTGTCTGCAACCAATTTTATGAGTGTGCTACCTATGCTCCAGAAGTTACTTTCAGTAGCATTACCTTCTCTACACATTGGAACTTTAGCCTTTGCAGAATTAAACCAAGTCAATGGCTGTTCCACTGTAAATGGTCCCAGGTAGGTTACTGAATTCAGCTTGCATTGGAGTACTCCATGTCACTGAGCACTCTACATGCAATATGTATACAATTCCAAATCACCCCGAGTAGTTATGTACACAAACTTACCACAGAATGCATTGAATAGAAAGTAATGCATTCAACTCAATGGAGTGTACAGTTCAATTTTGCTGATAACTACTATGTGCTAACATGATGTAAACATTGTTAGCACACTAACCATATGATTTAGAGTTGTCTGCAACCAATTTTATGAGTGTGCTACCTATACTCCAGAAGTTACTTTCAGTAGCATTACCTTCTCTACACATTGGAACTTTAGCCTTTGCAGTATTAAACCAAGTCAATGGCTGTTCCACTGTAAGTGGTCCCAGGTAGGTTACTGAATTCAGCTTGCATTGGTGTATTCCATGTCACTGAGCACTCTACATGCAATATCTATACAATTCCAAATCACCCCAAGTAGTTATGTACACAAACTTACCACAGAATGCATTGAATAGAAAGTAATGCATTCAACTCAATGGAGTGTACAGTTCAATTTTGCTGATAACTACTATGTGCTAACATGATGTAAACATTGTTAGCACACTAACCATATGATTTAGAGTTGTCTGCAACCAATTTTATGAGTGTGCTACCTATGCTCCAGAAGTTACTTTCAGTGGCATTACCTTCTCTACACATTGGAACTTTAGCCTTTGCAGAATTAAACCAAGTCAATGGCTGTTCCACTGTAAATGGTACCAGGTAGGTTACTGATTTCAGCTTGCATTGGAGTATTCCATGTCACTGAGCACTCTACATGCAATATCTATACAATTCCAAATCACCCCGAGTAGTTATGTACACAAACTTACCACAGAATGCATTGAATAGAAAGTAATGCATTCAACTCAATGGAGTGTACAGTTCAATTTTGCTGATAACTACTATGTGCTAACATGATGTAAACATTGTTAGCACACTAACCATATGATTTAGAGTTGTCTGCAACCAATTTTATGGGTGTGCTACCTATGCTCCAGAAGTTACTTTCAGTAGCATTACCTTCTCTACACATTGGAACTTTAGCCTTTGCAGAATAAAACCAAGTCAATGGATGTTCCACTGTAAATAGTAACAGGTAGGTTACTGAATTCAGCTTGCATTGGAGTATTCCATGGCACTGAGCACTCTACTTGCAATATCTATACAGTTCCAAATCACCCAGAGTAGTTATGTACACAACCTTACCACAGAATGCATTGAATAGAAAGTAATGCATTCAACTCAATGGAGTGTACAGTTCAATTTTGCTGATAACTACTATGTGCTAACATGATGTAAACATTGTTAGCACACTAACCATATGATTTAGAGTTGTCTGCAACCAATTTTATGAGTGTGCTACCTATACTCCAGAAGTTACTTTCAGTAGCATTACCTTCTCTACACATTGGAACTTTAGCCTTTGCAGAATTAAACCAGTCAATGGCTGTTCCACTGTAAATGGTCCCAGGTAGGTTACTGAATTCAGCTTGCATTGGAGTATTCCATGTCACTGAGCACTCTACATGCAATATCTATACAATTCCAAATCACCCCGAGTAGTTATGTACACAAACTTACCACAGAATGCATTGAATAGAAAGTAATGTATTCAACTCAATGGAGTGTACAGTTCAATTTTGCTGATAACTACTATGTGCTAACATGATGTAAACATTGTTAGCACACTAACCATATGATTTAGAGTTGTCTGCAACCAATTTTATGAGTGTGCTACCTATGCTCCAGAAGTTACTTTCAGTAGCAGTACCTTCTCTACACATTGGAACTTTAGCCTTTGCAGAATTAAACCAAGTCAATGGCTGTTCCACTGTAAATGGTCCCAGGTAGGTTACTGAATTCAGCTTGCATTGGAGTATTCCATGTCACTGAGCACTCTACATGCAATATCTATACAATTCCAAATCACCCCGAGTAGTTATGTACACAAACTTACTACAGAATGCATTGAATAGAAAGTAAAGCATTCAACTCAATGGAGTGTACAGTTCAATTTTGCTGATAACTACTATGTGCTAACATGATGTAAACATTGTTAGCACACTAACCATATGATTTAGAGTTGTCTGCAACCAATTTTATAGGTGTGCTACCTATGCTCCAGAAGTTACTTTCAGTAGCATTACCTTCTCTACACATTGGATCTTTATCCTTTGCAGAATAAAACCAAGTCAATGGATGTTCCACTGTAAATAGTAACAGGTAGGTTACTGAATTCAGCTTGCATTGGAGTATTCCATGGCACTGAGCACTCTACTTGCAATATCTATACATTTCCAAATCACCCACAGCAGTTATGTACACAAACTTATCACAGAATGCATTGAATAGAAAGTAATGCATTCAACTCAATGGAGTGTACAGTTCAATTTTGCTGATAACTACTATGTGCTAACATGATGTAAACATTGTTAGCACACTAACCATATGATTTAGAGTTGTCTGCAACCAATTTTATGAGTGTGCTACCTATACTCCAGAAGTTACTTTCAGTAGCATTACCTTCTCTACACATTGGAACTTTAGCCTTTGCAGAATTAAACCAAGTCAATGGCTGTTCCACTGTAAATGGTCCCAGGTAGGTTACTGAATTCAGCTTGCATTGGTGTATTCCATGTCACTGAGCACTCTACATGCAATATCTATACAATTCCAAATCACCCCGAGTAGTTATGTACACAAACTTACCACAGAATGCATTGAATAGAAAGTAATGCATTCAACTCAATGGAGTGTACAGTTCAATTTTGCTGATAACTACTATGTGCTAACATGATGTAAACATTGTTAGCACACTAACCATATGATTTAGAGTTGTCTGCAACCAATTTTATGGGTGTGCTACCTATGCTCCAGAAGTTACTTTCAGTAGCATTACCTTCTCTACACATTGGATCTTTAGCCTTTGCAGAATAAAACCAAATCAATGGATGTTCCACTGTAAATAGTAACAGGTAGGTTACTGAATTCAGCTTGCATTGGAGTATTCCATGGCACTGAGCACTCTACTTGCAATATCTATACAGTTCCAAATCACCCACAGCAGTTATGTACACAAACTTATCACAGAATGCATTGAATAGAAAGTAATGCATTCAACTCAATGGAGTGTACAGTTCAATTTTGCTGATAACTACTATGTGCTAACATGATGTAAACATTGTTAGCACACTAACCATATGATTTAGAGTTGTCTGCAACCAATTTTATGAGTGTGCTACCTATACTCCAGAAGTTACTTTCAGTAGCATTACCTTCTCTACACATTGGAACTTTAGCCTTTGCAGAATTAAACCAAGTCAATGGCTGTTCCACTGTAAATGGTCCCAGGTAGGTTACTGAATTCAGCTTGCATTGGTGTATTCCATGTCACTGAGCACTCTACATGCAATATCTATACAATTCCAAATCACCCCGAGTAGTTATGTACACAAACTTACCACAGAATGCATTGAATAGAAAGTAATGCATTCAACTCAATGGAGTGTACAGTTCAATTTTGCTGATAACTACTATGTGCTAACATGATGTAAACATTGTTAGCACACTAACCATATGATTTAGAGTTGTCTGCAACCAATTTTATGAGTGTGCTACCTATGCTCCAGAAGTTACTTTCAGTAGGATTACCTTCTCTACACATTGGAACTTTAGCCTTTGCAGAATTAAACCAAGTCAATGGCTGTTCCACTGTAAATGGTACCAGGTAGGTTACTGATTTCAGCTTGCATTGGAGTATTCCATGTCACTGAGCACTCTACATGCAATATCTATACAATTCCAAATCACCCCGAGAAGTTATGTACACAAACTTACCACAGAATGCATTCAATAGAAAGTAATGCATTCAACTCAATGGAGTGTACAGTTCAATTTTGCTGATAACTACTGTGTGCTAACATGATGTAAACATTGTTAGCACACTAACCATATGATTTAGAGTTGTCTGCAAACAATTTTATGAGTGTGCTACCTATGCTCCAGAAGTTACTTTCAGTAGCATTACCTTCTCTACACATTGGAACTTTAGCCTTTGCAGAATTAAACCAAGTCAATGGCTGTTCCACTGTAAATGGTCCCAGGTAGGTTACTGAATTCAGCTTGCATTGGAGTACTCCATGTCACTGAGCACTCTACATGCAATATGTATACAATTCCAAATCACCCCGAGTAGTTATGTACACAAACTTACCACAGAATGCATTGAATAGAAAGTAATGCATTCAACTCAATGGAGTGTACAGTTCAATTTTGCTGATAACTACTATGTGCTAACATGATGTAAACATTGTTAGCACACTAACCATATGATTTAGAGTTGTCTGCAACCAATTTTATGAGTGTGCTACCTATACTCCAGAAGTTACTTTCAGTAGCATTACCTTCTCTACACATTGGAACTTTAGCCTTTGCAGAATTAAACCAAGTCAATGGCTGTTCCACTGTAAATGGTCCCAGGTAGGTTACTGAATTCAGCTTGCATTGGTGTATTCCATGTCACTGAGCACTCTACATGCAATATCTATACAATTCCAAATCACCCCAAGTAGTTATGTACACAAACTTACCACAGAATGCATTGAATAGAAAGTAATGCATTCAACTCAATGGAGTGTACAGTTCAATTTTGCTGATAACTACTATGTGCTAACATGATGTAAACATTGTTAGCACACTAACCATATGATTTAGAGTTGTCTGCAACCAATTTTATGAGTGTGCTACCTATGCTCCAGAAGTTACTTTCAGTAGCATTACCTTCTCTACACATTGGATCTTTAGCCTTTGCAGAATAAAACCAAGTCAATGGATGTTCCACTGTTAATAGTAACAGGTAGGTTACTGAATTCAGCTTGCATTGGAGTATTCCATGGCACTGAGCACTCTACTTGCAATATCTATACATTTCCAAATCACCCACAGCAGTTATGTACACAAACTTATCACAGAATGCATTGAATAGAAAGTAATGCATTCAACTCAATGGAGTGTACAGTTCAATTTTGCTGATAACTACTATGTGCTAACATGATGTAAACATTGTTAGCACACTAACCATATGATTTAGAGTTGTCTGCAACCAATTTTATGAGTGTGCTACCTATACTCCAGAAGTTACTTTCAGTAGCATTACCTTCTCTACACATTGGAACTTTAGCCTTTGCAGAATTAAACCAAGTCAATGGCTGTTCCACTGTAAATGGTCCCAGGTAGGTTACTGAATTCAGCTTGCATTGGTGTATTCCATGTCACTGAGCACTCTACATGCAATATCTATACAATTCCAAGTCACCCCGAGTAGTTATGTACACAAACTTACCACAGAATGCATTGAATAGAAAGTAATGCATTCAACTCAATGGAGTGTACAGTTCAATTTTGCTGATAACTACTATGTGCTAACATGATGTAAACATTGTTAGCACACTAACCATATGATTTAGAGTTGTCTGCAACCAATTTTATGAGTGTGCTACCTATGCTCCAGAAGTTACTTTCAGTAGCATTACCTTCTCTACACATTGGAACTTTAGCCTTTGCAGAATTAAACCAAGTCAATGGCTGTTCCACTGTAAATGGTCCCAGGTAGGTTACTGAATTCAGCTTGCATTGGAGTATTCCATGTCACTGAGCACTCTACATGCAATATCTATACAATTCCAAATCACCCCGAGTAGTTATGTACACAAACTTACCACAGAATGCATTGAATAGAAAGTAATGCATTCAACTCAATGGAGTGTACAGTTCAATTTTGCTGATAACTACTATGTGCTAACATGATGTAAACATTGTTAGCACACTAACCATATGATTTAGAGTTGTCTGCAACCAATTTTATGGGTGTGCTACCTATGCTCCAGAAGTTACTTTCAGTAGCATTACCTTCTCTACACATTGGATCTTTAGCCTTTGCAGAATAAAACCAAATCAATGGATGTTCCACTGTAAATAGTATCAGGTAGGTTACTGAATTCAGCTTGCATTGGAGTATTCCATGGCACTGAGCACTCTACTTGCAATATCTATACAGTTCCAAATCACCCACAGCAGTTATGTACACAAACTTATCACAGAATGCATTGAATAGAAAGTAATGCATTCAACTCAATGGAGTGTACAGTTCAATTTTGCTGATAACTACTATGTGCTAACATGATGTAAACATTGTTAGCACACTAACCATATGATTTAGAGTTGTCTGCAACCAATTTTATGAGTGTGCTACCTATACTCCAGAAGTTACTTTCAGTAGCATTACCTTCTCTACACATTGGAACTTTAGCCTTTGCAGAATTAAACCAAGTCAATGGCTGTTCCACTGTAAATGGTCCCAGGTAGGTTACTGAATTCAGCTTGCATTGGTGTATTCCATGTCACTGAGCACTCTACATGCAATATCTATACAATTCCAAATCACCCCGAGTAGTTATGTACACAAACTTACCACAGAATGCATTGAATAGAAAGTAATGCATTCAACTCAATGGAGTGTACAGTTCAATTTTGCTGATAACTACTATGTGCTAACATGATGTAAACATTGTTAGCACACTAACCATATGATTTAGAGTTGTCTGCAACCAATTTTATGAGTGTGCTACCTATGCTCCAAAAGTTACTTTCAGTAGCATTACCTTCTCTACACATTGGAACTTTAGCCTTTGCAGAATTAAACCAAGTCAATGGCTGTTCCACTGTAAATGGTACCAGGTAGGTTACTGATTTCAGCTTGCATTGGAGTATTCCATGTCACTGAGCACTCTACATGCAATATCTATACAATTCCAAATCACCCCGAGAAGTTATGTACACAAACTTACCACAGAATGCATTGAATAGAAAGTAATGCATTCAACTCAATGGAGTGTGCAGTTCAATTTTGCTGATAACTACTGTGTGCTAACATGATGTAAACATTGTTAGCACACTAACCATATGATTTAGAGTTGTCTGCAACCAATTTTATGAGTGTGCTACCTATGCTCCAGAAGTTACTTTCAGTAGCATTACCTTCTCTACACATTGGAACTTTAGCCTTTGCAGAATTAAACCAAGTCAATGGCTGTTCCACTGTAAATGGTACCAGGTAGGTTACTGAATTCAGCTTGCATTGGAGTACTCCATGTCACTGAGCACTCTACATGCAATATGTATACAATTCCAAATCACCCCGAGTAGTTATGTACACAAACTTACCACAGAATGCATTGAATAGAAAGTAATGCATTCAACTCAATGGAGTGTACAGTTCAATTTTGCTGATAACTACTATGTGCTAACATGATGTAAACATTGTTAGCACACTAACCATATGATTTAGAGTTGTCTGCAACCAATTTTATGAGTGTGCTACCTATACTCCAGAAGTTACTTTCAGTAGCATTACCTTCTCTACACATTGGAACTTTAGCCTTTGCAGAATTAAACCAAGTCAATGGCTGTTCCACTGTAAATGGTCCCAGGTAGGTTACTGAATTCAGCTTGCATTGGTGTATTCCATGTCACTGAGCACTCTACATGCAATATCTATACAATTCCAAATCACCCCAAGTAGTTATGTACACAAACTTACCACAGAATGCATTGAATAGAAAGTAATGCATTCAACTCAATGGAGTGTACAGTTCAATTTTGCTGATAACTACTATGTGCTAACATGATGTAAACATTGTTAGCACACTAACCATATGATTTAGAGTTGTCTGCAACCAATTTTATGAGTGTGCTACCTATGCTCCAGAAGTTACTTTCAGTAGCATTACCTTCTCTACACATTGGAACTTTAGCCTTTGCAGAATTAAACCAAGTCAATGGCTGTTCCACTGTAAATGGTACCAGGTAGGTTACTGATTTCAGCTTGCATTGGAGTATTCCATGTCACTGAGCACTCTACATGCAATATCTATACAATTCCAAATCACCCCGAGTAGTTATGTAGACAAACTTACCACAGAATGCATTGAATAGAAAGTAATGCATTCAACTCAATGGAGTGTACAGTTCAATTTTGCTGATAACTACTATGTGCTAACATGATGTAAACATTGTTAGCACACTAACCATATGATTTAGAGTTGTCTGCAACCAATTTTATGAGTGTGCTACCTATGCTCCAGAAGTTACTTTCAGTAGCATTACCTTCTCTACACATTGGAACTTTAGCCTTTGCAGAATAAAACCAAGTCAATGGATGTTCCACTGTAAATAGTAACAGGTAGGTTACTGAATTCAGCTTGCATTGGAGTATTCCATGGCACTGAGCACTCTACTTGCAATATCTATACAGTTTCAAATCACCCAGAGTAGTTATGTACACAACCTTACCACAGAATGCATTGAATAGAAAGTAATGCATTCAACTCAATGGAGTGTACAGTTCAATTTTGCTGATAACTACTATGTGCTAACATGATGTAAACATTGTTAGCACACTAACCATATGATTTAGAGTTGTCTGCAACCAATTTTATGAGTGTGCTACCTATACTCCAGAAGTTACTTTCAGTAGCATTACCTTCTCTACACATTGGAACTTTAGCCTTTGCAGAATTAAACCAAGTCAATGGCTGTTCCACTGTAAATGGTCCCAGGTAGGTTACTGAATTCAGCTTGCATTGGTGTATTCCATGTCCCTGAGCACTCTACATGCAATATCTATACAATCCCAAGTCACCCCGAGTAGATATGTACACAAACTTACCACAGAATGCATTGAATAGAAAGTAATGCATTCAACTCAATGGAGTGTACAGTTCAATTTTGCTGATAACTACTATGTGCTAACATGATGTAAACATTGTTAGCACACTAACCATATGATTTAGAGTTGTCTACAACCAATTTTATGAGTGTGCTACCTATACTCCAGAAGTTACTTTCAGTAGCATTACCTTCTCTACACATTGGAACTTTAGCCTTTGCAGAATTAAACCAAGTCAATGGCTGTTCCACTGTAAATGGTCCCAGGTAGGTTACTGAATTCAGCTTGCATTGGTGTATTCCATGGCACTGTGCACTCTACTTGCAATATCTATACAGTTTCAAATCACCCAGAGTAGTTATGTACACAACCTTACCACAGAATGCATTGAATAGAAAGTAATGCATTCAACTCAATGGAGTGTACAGTTCAATTTTGCTGATAACTACTATGTGCTAACATGATGTAAACATTGTTAGCACACTAACCATATGATTTAGAGTTGTCTGCAACCAATTTTATGAGTGTGCTACCTATGCTCCAGAAGTTACTTTCAGTAGCATTACCTTCTCTACACATTGGAACTTTAGCCTTTGCAGAATAAAACCAAGTCAATGGATGTTCCACTGTAAATAGTAACAGGTAGGTTACTGAATTCAACTTGCATTGGAGTATTCCATGGCACTGAGCACTCTACTTGCAATATCTATACAGTTTCAAATCACCCAGAGTAGTTATGTACACAACCTTACCACAGAATGCATTGAATAGAAAGTAATGCATTCAACTCAATGGAGTGTACAGTTCAATTTTGCTGATAACTACTATGTGCTAACATGATGTAAACATTGTTAGCACACTAACCATATGATTTAGAGTTGTCTGCAACCAATTTTATGAGTGTGCTACCTATACTCCAGAAGTTACTTTCAGTAGCATTACCTTCTCTACACATTGGAACGTTAGCCTTTGCAGAATTAAACCAAGTCAATGGCTGTTCCACTGTAAATGGTACCAGGTAGGTTACTGAATTCAGCTTGCATTGGAGTATTCCATGTCACTGAGCACTCTACATGCAATATCTATACAATTCCAAATCACCCCGAGTAGTTATGTACACAAACTTACCACAGAATGCATTGAATAGAAAGTAATGCATTCAACTCAATGGAGTGTACATTTCAATTTTGCTGATAACTACTATGTGCTAACATGATGTAAACATTGTTAGCACACTAACCATATGATTTAGAGTTGTCTGCAACCAATTTTATGGGTGTGCTACCTATGCTCCAGAAGTTACTTTCAGTAGCATTACCTTCTCTACACATTTGAACTTTAGCCTTTGCAGAATAAAACCAAGTCAATGGCTGTTCCACTGTAAATGGTACCAGGTAGGTTACTGAATTCAGCTTGCATTGTATTCCATGTCACTGAGCACTCTACATGCAATATTTATACAATTCCAAATCACCCCGAGTAGTTTTGTACACAAACGTACCACAGAATGCATTGAATAGAAAGTAATGCATTCAACTCAATGGAGTGTACAGTTCAATTTTGCTGATAACTGCTATGTGCTAACATGATGTAAACATTGTTAGCACACTAACCATATGATTTAGAGTTGTCTGCAACCAATTTTCTGGGTGTGCTACCTATGCTCCAGAAGTTACTTTCAGTAGCATTACCTTCTCTACACATTGGAACTTTAGCCTTTGCAGAATAAAACCAAGTCAATGGCTGTTCCACTGTAAATGGTCCCAGGTAGGTTACTGAATTCAGCTTGTATTGGAGTATTCCATGTCACTGAGCACTCTACATGCAATATTTATACAATTCCAAATCACCCCGAGAAGTTATGTACAAAAACTTACCACAGAATTCATTGAATAGAAAGTAATGCATTCAACTCAATGGAGTGTACTGTTCAATTTTGCTGATAACTACTATGTGCTAACATGATGTAAACATTGTTAGCTCACTAACCATATGATTTAGAGTTGTCTGCAACCAACTTCATGGGTTTGCTACCTATGCTCCAGAAGTTACTTTCAGTAGCATTACCTTCTCTACACTTTGGAACTTTAGCCTTTGCAGAATAAAACCAAGTCAATGGCTGTTCCACTGTAAATGGTACCAGGTAGGTTACTGATTTCAGCTTGCATAGGAGTATTCCATGTCACTGAGCACTGTACATGCAATATCTATACAATTCCAAGTCACCCCGAGTAGTTATGTACACAAACTTACCACAGAATGCATTGAATAGAAAGTAATGCATTCAACTCAATGGAGTGTACAGTTCAATTTTGCTGATAACTACTATGTGCTAACATGATCTAAACATTGTTAGCACACTAACCATATGATTTAGAGTTGTCTGCAACCAATTTTATGAGTGTGCTCCCTATGCTCCAGAAGTTACTTTCAGTAGCATTACCTTCTCTACACATTAGAACTTTAGCCTTTGCAGAATTAAACCAAGTCAATGGCTGTTCCACTGTAAATGGTCCCAGGTAGGTTACTGAATTCAGCTTGCATTGTATTCCATGTCACTGAGCACTCTACATGCAATATTTATACAATTCCAAATCACCCCGAGTAGTTATGTACACAAACGTACCACAGAATGCATTGAATAGAATGTAATGCATTCAACTCAATGGAGTGTACAGTTCAATTTTGCTGATAACTACTATGTGCTAACATGATGTAAACATTGTTAGCACACTAACCATATGATTTAGAGTTGTCTGCAACCAATTTTATGGGTGTGCTACCTATGCGCCAGAAGTTACTTTCAGTAGCATTACCTTCTCTACACATTGGAACTTTAGCCTTTGCAGAATAAAACCAAGTCAATGGCTGTTCCACTGTAAATGGTACCAGGTAGGTTTCTGAATTTAGCTTGCATTGTATTCCATGTCACTGAGCACTCTACATGCAATATTTATACAATTCCAAATCACCCCGAGTAGTTATGTACACAAACGTACCACAGAATGCATTGAATAGAAAGTAATGCATTCAACTCCATGGAGTGTACAGTTCAATTTTGCTGATAACTGCTATGTGCTAACGATGTAAACATTGTTAGCACACTAACCATATGATTTAGAGTTGTCTGCAACCAATTTTTTGGGTGTGCTACCTATGCTCCAGAAGTTACTTTCAGTAGCATTACCTTCTCTACACATTGGAACTTTAGCCTTTGCAGAATAAAACCAAGTCAATGGCTGTTCCACTGTAAATGGTCCCAGGTAGGTTACTGAATTCAGCTTGCATTGGAGTATTCCATGTCACTGAGCACTCTACATGCAATATCTATACAATTCCAAATCACCCCGAGTAGTTATGTACAAAAACTTACCACAGAATGCATTGAATAGAAAGTAATGCATTCAACTCAATGGAGTGTACAGTTCAATTTTTCTGATAACTACTATGTGCTAACATGATGTAAACATTGTTAGCACACTAAACATATGATTTAGAGTTGTCTGCAACCAATTTTATAGGTTACTGAATTCAGCTTGCATTGGAGTATTCGATGGCACTGAGCACTCTACTTGCAATATCTATACAGTTCCAAATCACCCAGAGTAGTTATGTACACAACCTTATCACAGAATGCATTGAATAGAAAGTAATGCATTCAACTCAATGGAGTGTACAGTTCAATTTTGCTGATAACTACTACGTGCTAACATGATGTAAACATTGTTAGCACACTAACCATATGATTTAGAGTTGACTCCAAGCAATTTTATGAGTGTGCTACCTATGCTGCAGAAGTTACTTTCAGTAGCATTACCTTCTCTACACATTGGAACTTTAGCCTTTGCAGAATTAAACCAAGTCAATGGCTGTTCCACTGTAAATGGTACCAGGTAGGTTACTGAATTCAGCTTGCATTGGAGTATTCCATGTCACTGAGCACTCTACATGCAATATCTATACAATTCCAAATCACCCCGAGTAGTTATGTACACAAACATACCACAGAATGCATTGAATAGAAAGTAATGCATTCAACTCAATGGAGTGTACAGTTCAATTTTGCTGATAACTGCTATGTGCAAACATGATGTAAACATTGTTAGCACACTAACCATATGATTTAGAGTTGTCTGCAACCAATTTTTTGGGTGTGCTACCTATGCTCCAGAAGTTACTTTCAGTAGCATTACCTTCTCTATACATTGGAACTTTAGCCTTTGCAGAATAAAACCAAGTTAAAGGCTGTTCCACTGTAAATGGCACAAGGTAGGTTACTGATTTCAGCTTGCATTGGAGTATTCCATGTCACTGAGCACTCTACATGGAATATCTATACAATTCCAAATCTCCCCGAGTAGTTATGTACACAAACTTACCACAGAATGCATTGAATAGAAAGTAATGCATTCAACTCAATGGAGTGTACAGTTCAATTTTGCTGATAACTACTATGTGCTAACATGATGTAAACATTGTTAGCACACTAACCATATGATTTAGAGTTGTCTGCAACCAATTTTATGAGTGTGCTACCTATGCTCCAGAAGTTACTTTCAGTAGCATTACCTTCTCTACACATTGGAACTTTAGCCTTTGCCGAATAAAACCGTCAATGGATGTTCCACTGTAAATAGTAACAGGTAGGTTACTGAATTCAGCTTGCATTGGAGTATTCCATGGCACTGAGCACTCTACCTGCAATATCTATACAGTTTCAAATCACCCAGAGTAGTTATGTACACAACCTTACCACAGAATGCATTGAATAGAAAGTAATACATTCAACTCAATGGAGTGTACAGTTCAATTTTGCTGATAACTACTATGTGCTAACATGATGTAAACATTGTTAGCACACTAACCATATGATTTAGAGTTGTCTACAACCAATTTTATGAGTGTGCTCCCTATGCTCCAGAAGTTACTTTCAGTAGCATTACCTTCTCTACACATTGGAACTTTAGCCTTTGCAGAATTAAACCAAGTCAATGGCTGTTCCACTGTAAATGGTACCAGGTAGGTTACTGAATTCAGCTTGCATTGGAGTATTCCATGTCACTGAGCACTCTACATGCAATATCTATACAATTCCAAATCACCCCGAGTAGTTATGTACACAAACTTACCACAGAATGCATTGAATAGAAAGTAATGCATTCAACTCAATGGAGTGTACAGTTCAATTTTGCTGATAACTACTATGTGCTAACATGATGTAAACATTGTTAGCACACTAACCATATGATTTAGAGTTGTCTGCAACCAATTTTATGGGTGTGCTACCTATGCTCCAGAAGTTACTTTCAGTAGCATTACCTTCTCTACACATTGGAACTTTAGCCTTTGCCGAATAAAACCGTCAATGGATGTTCCACTGTAAATAGTAACAGGTAGGTTACTGAATTCAGCTTGCATTGGAGTATTCCATGGCACTGAGCACTCTACTTGCAATATCTATACAGTTCCAAATCACCCAGAGTAGTTATGTACACAACCTTACCACAGAATGCATTGAATAGAAAGTAATGCATTCAACTCAATGGAGTGTACAGTTCAATTTTGCAGATAACTACTATGTGCTAACATGATGTAAACATTGTTAGCACACTAACCATATGATTTAGAGTTGTCTACAACCAATTTTATGAGTGTGCTACCTATACTCCAGAAGTTACTTTCAGTAGCATTACCTTCTCTACACATTGGAACTTTAGCCTTTGCAGAATTAAACCAAGTCAATGGCTGTTCCACTGTAAATGGTACCAGGTAGGTTACTGAATTCAGCTTGCATTGGAGTATTCCATGTCACTGAGCACTCTACATGCAATATCTATACAATTCCAAATCACCCCGAGTAGTTATGTACACAAACTTACCACAGAATGCATTGAATAGAAAGTAATGCATTCAACTCAATGGAGTGTACAGTTCAATTTTGCTGATAACTACTATGTGCTAACATGATGTAAACATTGTTAGCACACTAACCATATGATTTAGAGTTGTCTACAACCAATTTTATGAGTGTGCTACCTATACTCCAGAAGTTACTTTCAGTAGCATTACCTTCTCTACACATTGGAACGTTAGCCTTTGCAGAATTAAACCAAGTCAATGGCTGTTCCACTGTAAATGGTACCAGGTAGGTTACTGAATTCAGCTTGCATTGGAGTATTCCATGTCACTGAGCACTCTACATGCAATATCTCTACAATTCCAAATCACCCCGAGTAGTTATGTACACAAACTTACCACAGAATGCATTGAATAGAAAGTAATGCATTCAACTCAATGGAGTGTACAGTTCAATTTTGCTGATAACTACTATGTGCTAACATGATGTAAACATTGTTAGCACACTAACCATATGATTTAGAGTTGTCTGCAACCAATTTTATGGGTGTGCTACCTATGCTCCAGAAGTTACTTTCAGTAGCATTACCTTCTCTACACATTGGAACTTTAGCCTTTGCAGAATAAAACCAAGTCAATGGCTGTTCCACTGTAAATGGTACCAGGTAGGTTACTGAATTCAGCTTGCATTGTATTCCATGTCACTGAGCACTCTACATGCAATATTTATACAATTCCAAATCACCCCGAGTAGTTTTGTACACAAACGTACCACAGAATGCATTGAATAGAAAGTAATGCATTCAACTCAATGGAGTGTACAGTTCAATTTTGCTGATAACTGCTATGTGCTAACATGATGTAAACATTGTTAGCACACTAACCATATGATTTAGAGTTGTCTGCAACCAATTTTTTGGGTGTGCTACCTATGCTCCAGAAGTTACTTTCAGTAGCATTACCTTCTCTACACATTGGAACTTTAGCCTTTGCAGAATAAAACCAAGTCAATGGCTGTTCCACTGTAAATGGTCCCAGGTAGGTTACTGAATTCAGCTTGTATTGGAGTATTCCATGTCACTGAGCACTCTACATGCAATATTTATACAATTCCAAATCACCCCGAGAAGTTATGTACAAAAACTTACCACAGAATTCATTGAATAGAAAGTAACGCATTCAACTCAATGGAGTGTACTGTTCAATTTTGCTGATAACTACTATGTGCTAACATGATGTAAACATTGTTAGCTCACTAACCATATGATTTAGAGTTGTCTGCAACCAACTTTATGGGTGTGCTACCTATGCTCCAGAAGTTACTTTCAGTAGCATTACCTTCTCTACACTTTGGAACTTTAGCCTTTGCAGAATAAAACCAAGTCAATGGCTGTTCCACTGTAAATGGTACCAGGTAGGTTACTGATTTCAGCTTGCATAGGAGTATTCCATGTCACTGAGCACTCTACATGCAATATCTATACAATTCCAAGTCACCCCGAGTAGTTATGTACACAAACTTACCACAGAATGCATTGAATAGAAAGTAATGCATTCAACTCAATGGAGTGTACAGTTCAATTTTGCTGATAACTACTATGTGCTAACATGATCTAAACATTGTTAGCACACTAACCATATGATTTAGAGTTGTCTGCAACCAATTTTATGAGTGTGCTCCCTATGCTCCAGAAGTTACTTACAGTAGCATTACCTTCTCTACACATTAGAACTTTAGCCTTTGCAGAATTAAACCAAGTCAATGGCTGTTCCACTGTAAATGGTCCCAGGTAGGTTACTGAATTCAGCTTGCATTGTATTCCATGTCACTGAGCACTCTACATGCAATATTTATACAATTCCAAATCACCCCGAGTAGTTATGTACACAAACGTACCACAGAATGCATTGAATAGAAAGTAATGCATTCAACTCAATGGAGTGTACAGTTCAATTTTGCTGATAACTACTATGTGCTAACATGATGTAAACGTTGTTAGCACACTAACCATATGATTTAGAGTTGTCTGCAACCAATTTTATGGGTGTGCTACCTATGCGCCAGAAGTTACTTTCAGTAGCATTACCTTCTCTACACATTGGAACTTTAGCCTTTGCAGAATAAAACCAAGTCAATGGCTGTTCCACTGTAAATGGTACCAGGTAGGTTTCTGAATTCAGCTTGCATTGTATTCCATGTCACTGAGCACTCTACATGCAATATTTATACAATTCCAAATCACCCCGAGTAGTTATGTACACAAACGTACCACAGAATGCATTGAATAGAAAGTAATGCATTCAACTCAATGGAGTGTACAGTTCAATTTTGCTGATAACTGCTATGTGCTAACGATGTAAACATTGTTAGCACACTAACCATATGATTTAGAGTTGTCTGCAACCAATTTTTTGGGTGTGCTACCTATGCTCCAGAAGTTACTTTCAGTAGCATTACCTTCTCTACACATTGGAACTTTAGCCTTTGCAGAATAAAACCAAGTCAATGGCTGTTCCACTGTAAATGGTACCAGGTAGGTTACTGATTTCAGCTTGCATTGGAGTATTCGATGGCACTGAGCACTCTACTTGCAATATCTATACAGTTCCAAATCACCCAGAGTAGTTATGTACACAACCTTATCACAGAATGCATTGAATAGAAAGTAATGCATTCAACTCAATGGAGTGTACAGTTCAATTTTGCTGATAACTACTACGTGCTAACATGATGTAAACATTGTTAGCACACTAACCATATGATTTAGAGTTGACTCCAAGCAATTTTATGAGTGTGCTACCTATGCTGCAGAAGTTACTTTCAGTAGCATTACCTTCTCTACACATTGGAACTTTAGCCTTTGCAGAATTAAACCAAGTCAATGGCTGTTCCACTGTAAATGGTACCAGGTAGGTTACTGAATTCAGCTTGCATTGGAGTATTCCATGTCACTGAGCACTCTACATGCAATATCTATACAATTCCAAATCACCCCGAGTAGTTATGTACACAAACATACCACAGAATGCATTGAATAGAAAGTAATGCATTCAACTCAATGGAGTGTACAGTTCAATTTTGCTGATAACTGCTATGTGCAAACATGATGTAAACATTGTTAGCACACTAACCATATGATTTAGAGTTGTCTGCAACCAATTTTTTGGGTGTGCTACCTATGCTCCAGAAGTTACTTTCAGTAGCATTACCTTCTCTATACATTGGAACTTTAGCCTTTGCAGAATAAAACCAAGTTAATGGCTGTTCCACTGTAAATGGCACAAAGTAGGTTACTGATTTCAGCTTGCATTGGAGTATTCCATGTCACTGAGCACTCTACATGGAATATCTATACAATTCCAAATCTCCCCGAGTAGTTATGTACACAAACTTACCACAGAATGCATTGAATAGAAAGTAATGCATTCAACTCAATGGAGTGTACAGTTCAATTTTGCTGATAACTACTATGTGCTAACATGATGTAAACATTGTTAGCACACTAACCATATGATTTAGAGTTGTCTGCAACCAATTTTATGAGTGTGCTACCTATGCTCCAGAAGTTACTTTCAGTAGCATTACCTTCTCTACACATTGGAACTTTAGCCTTTGCCGAATAAAACCGTCAATGGATGTTCCACTGTAAATAGTAACAGGTAGGTTACTGAATTCAGCTTGCATTGGAGTATTCCATGGCACTGAGCACTCTACTTGCAATATCTATACAGTTTCAAATCACCCAGAGTAGTTATGTACACAACCTTACCACAGAATGCATTGAATAGAAAGTAATACATTCAACTCAATGGAGTGTACAGTTCAATTTTGCTGATAACTACTATGTGCTAACATGATGTAAACATTG
Organism: Hypanus sabinus; assembly: GCF_030144855.1. NCBI lineage: Eukaryota > Metazoa > Chordata > Chondrichthyes > Myliobatiformes > Dasyatidae > Hypanus > Hypanus sabinus. The sequence continues at coordinate 126,503 of NW_026779074.1, read as the reverse complement.
TTAGCACACTAACCATATGATTTAGAGTTGACTCCAAGCAATTTTATGAGTGTGCTACCTATGCTGCAGAAGTTACTTTCAGTAGCATTACCTTCTCTACACATTGGAACTTTAGCCTTTGCAGAATTAAACCAAGTCAATGGCTGTTCCACTGTAAATGGTACCAGGTAGGTTACTGAATTCAGCTTGCATTGGAGTATTCCATGTCACTGAGCACTCTACATGCAATATCTATACAATTCCAAATCACCCCGAGTAGTTATGTACACAAACATACCACAGAATGCATTGAATAGAAAGTAATGCATTCAACTCAATGGAGTGTACAGTTCAATTTTGCTGATAACTGCTATGTGCAAACATGATGTAAACATTGTTAGCACACTAACCATATGATTTAGAGTTGTCTGCAACCAATTTTTTGGGTGTGCTACCTATGCTCCACAAGTTACTTTCAGTAGCATTACCTTCTCTATACATTGGAACTTTAGCCTTTGCAGAATAAAACCAAGTTAATGGCTGTTCCACTGTAAATGGCACAAGGTAGGTTACTGATTTCAGCTTGCATTGGAGTATTCCATGTCACTGAGCACTCTACATGGAATATCTATACAATTCCAAATCTCCCCGAGTAGTTATGTACACAAACTTACCACAGAATGCATTGAATAGAAAGTAATGCATTCAACTCAATGGAGTGTACAGTTCAATTTTGCTGATAACTACTATGTGCTAACATGATGTAAACATTGTTAGCACACTAACCATATGATTTAGAGTTGTCTGCAACCAATTTTATGAGTGTGCTACCTATGCTCCAGAAGTTACTTTCAGTAGCATTACCTTCTCTACACATTGGAACTTTAGCCTTTGCCGAATAAAACCGTCAATGGATGTTCCACTGTAAATAGTAACAGGTAGGTTACTGAATTCAGCTTGCATTGGAGTATTCCATGGCACTGAGCACTCTACTTGCAATATCTATACAGTTTCAAATCACCCAGAGTAGTTATGTACACAACCTTACCACAGAATGCATTGAATAGAAAGTAATACATTCAACTCAATGGAGTGTACAGTTCAATTTTGCTGATAACTACTATGTGCTAACATGATGTAAACATTGTTAGCACACTAACCATATGATTTAGAGTTGTCTACAACCAATTTTATGAGTGTGCTCCCTATGCTCCAGAAGTTACTTTCAGTAGCATTACCTTCTCTACACATTGGAACTTTAGCCTTTGCAGAATTAAACCAAGTCAATGGCTGTTCCACTGTAAATGGTCCCAGGTAGGTTACTGAATTCAGCTTGCATTGTATTCCATGTCACTGAGCACTCTACATGCAATATTTATACAATTCCAAATCACCCCGAGTAGTTATGTACACAAACGTACCACAGAATGCATTGAATAGAAAGTAATGCATTCAACTCAATGGAGTGTACAGTTCAATTTTGCTGATAACTGCTATGTGCTAACGATGTAAACATTGTTAGCACACTAACCATATGATTTAGAGTTGTCTGCAACCAATTTTTTGGTGTGCTACCTATGCTCCAGAAGTTACTTTCAGTAGCATTACCTTCTCTACACATTGGAACTTTAGCCTTTGCAGAATAAAACCAAGTCAATGGCTGTTCCACTGTAAATGGTCCCAGGTAGGTTACTGAATTCAGCTTGCATTGGAGTATTCCATGTCACTGAGCACTCTACATGCAATATCTATACAATTCCAAATCACCCCGAGTAGTTATGTACAAAAACTTACCACAGAATGCATTGAATAGAAAGTAATGCATTCAACTCAATGGAGTGTACAGTTCAATTTTTCTGATAACTACTATGTGCTAACATGATGTAAACATTGTTAGCACACTAAACATATGATTTAGAGTTGTCTGCAACCAATTTTATAGGTTTCTGAATTCAGCTTGCATTGGAGTATTCGATGGCACTGAGCACTCTACTTGCAATATCTATACAGTTCCAAATCACCCAGAGTAGTTATGTACACAACCTTATCACAGAATGCATTGAATAGAAAGTAATGCATTCAACTCAATGGAGTGTACAGTTCAATTTTGCTGATAACTACTATGTGCTAACATGATGTAAACATTGTTAGCACACTAACCATATGATTTAGAGTTGACTCCAAGCAATTTTATGAGTGTGCTACCTATGCTGCAGAAGTTACTTTCAGTAGCATTACCTTCTCTACACATTGGAACTTTAGCCTTTGCAGAATTAAACCAAGTCAATGGCTGTTCCACTGTAAATGGTACCAGGTAGGTTACTGAATTCAGCTTGCATTGGAGTATTCCATGTCACTGAGCACTCTACATGCAATATCTATACAATTCCAAATCACCCCGAGTAGTTATGTACACAAACTTACCACAGAATGCATTGAATAGAAAGTAATGCATTCAACTCAATGGAGTGTACAGTTCAATTTTGCTGATAACTGCTATGTGCTAACATGATGTAAACATTGTTAGCACACTAACCATATGATTTAGAGTTGTCTGCAACCAATTTTTTGGGTGTGCTACCTATGCTCCAGAAGTTACTTTCAGTAGCATTACCTTCTCTATACATTGGAACTTTAGCCTTTGCAGAATAAAACCAAGTTAATGGCTGTTCCACTGTAAATGGCACAAGGTAGGTTACTGATTTCAGCTTGCATTGGAGTATTCCATGTCACTGAGCACTCTACATGGAATATCTATACAATTCCAAATCTCCCCGAGTAGTTATGTACACAAACTTACCACAGAATGCATTGAATAGAAAGTAATGCATTCAACTCAATGGAGTGTACAGTTCAATTTTGCTGATAACTACTATGTGCTAACATGATGTAAACATTGTTAGCACACTAACCATATGATTTAGAGTTGTCTGCAACCAATTTTATGAGTGTGCTACCTATGCTCCAGAAGTTACTTTCAGTAGCATTACCTTCTCTACACATTGGAACTTTAGCCTTTGCCGAATAAAACCGTCAATGGATGTTCCACTGTAAATAGTAACAGGTAGGTTACTGAATTCAGCTTGCATTGGAGTATTCCATGGCACTGAGCACTCTACTTGCAATATCTATACAGTTTCAAATCACCCAGAGTAGTTATGTAAACAACCTTACCACAGAATGCATTGAATAGAAAGTAATGCATTCAACTCAATGGAGTGTACAGTTCAATTTTGCTGATAACTACTATGTGCTAACATGATGTAAACATTGTTAGCACACTAACCATATGATTTAGAGTTGTCTACAACCAATTTTATGAGTGTGCTACCTATACTCCAGAAGTTACTTTCATTAGCATTACCTTCTCTACACATTGGAACTTTAGGCTTTGCAGAATTAAACCAAGTCAATGGCTGTTCCACTGTAAATGGTCCCAGGTAGGTTACTGAATTCAGCTTGCATTGGAGTATTCCATGTCACTGAGCACTCTACATGCAATATCTATACAATTCCAAATCACCCCGAGTAGTTATGTACACAAACTTACCACAGAATGCATTGAATGGAAAGTAATGCATTCAACTCAATGGAGTGTACAGTTCAATTTTGCTGATAACTACTATGTGCTAACATGATGTAAACATTGTTAGCACACTAACCATATGATTTAGAGTTGTCTGCAACCAATTTTATGGGTGTGCTACCTATGCTCCAGAAGTTACTTTCAGTAGCATTACCTTCTCTACACATTGGAACTTTAGCCTTTGCAGAATAAAACCAAGTCAATGGCTGTTCCACTGTAAATGGTCCCAGGTAGGTTACTGAATTCAGCTTACTTTGGAGTATTCCATGTCACTGAGCACTCTACATGCAATATCTATACAATTCCAAATCACCCCGAGTAGTTATGTACACAAACTTACCACAGAATGCATTGAATAGAAAGTAATGCGTTCAACTCAATGGAGTGTACAGTTCAATTTTGCTGATAACTACTATGTGCTAACATGATGTAAACATTGTTAGCACACTAACCGTATGATTTAGAGTTGTCTGCAACCAATTTTATGAGTGTGCTACCTATGATCCAGAAGTTACTTTCAGTAGCATTACCTTCTCTACACATTGGAACTTTAGCCTTTGCAGAATAAAACCAAGTCAATGGCTGTTCCACTGTAAATGGTACCAGGTAGGTTACTGATTTCAGCTTGCATTGGAGTGTTCCATGTCACTGAGCACTCTACATGCAATATCTATACTATTCCAAATCACCCCGAGTAGTTATGTACACAAACTTACCACAGAATGCATTGAATAGAAAGTAATGCATTCAACTCAATGTAGTGTACAGTTCAATTTTGCTGATAACTACTATGTGCTGACATGATGTAAACATTGTTAGCACACTAACCATATGGTTTAGAGTTGTCTGCAACCAATTTTTTAGGTGTGCTACCTATGCTCCAGAAGTAACTTTCAGTAGCATTACCTTCTCTACACATTGGAACTTTAGCCTTTGCAGAATAAAACCAAGTTAATGGCTGTTCCACTGTAAATGGTACAAGGTAGGTTACTGATTTCAGCTTGCATTGGAGTATTCCATGTCACTGAGCACTCTACATGGAATATCTATACAATTCCAAATCTCACCGAGTAGTTATGTACACAAACTTACCACAGAATGCATTGAATAGAAAGTAATGCATTCAACTCAATGGAGTGTACAGTTCAATTTTGCTGATAACTACTATGTGCTAACATGATGTAAACGTTGTTAGCACACAAACCATATGATTTAGAGTTGTCTGCAACCAATTTTATGAGTGTGCTACCTATACTCCAGAAGTTACTTTCAGTAGCATTACCTTCTCTACACATTGGAACTTTAGCCTTTGCCGAATAAAACCGTCAATGGATGTTCCACTGTAAATAGTAACAGGTAGGTTACTGAATTCAGCTTGCATTGGAGTATTCCATGGCACTGAGCACTCTACTTGCAATATCTATACAGTTCCAAATCTCCCCGAGTAGTTATGTACACAACCTTACCACAGAATGCATTGAATAGAAAGTAATGCATTCAACTCAATGGAGTGTACAGTTCAATTTTGCTGATAACTACTATGTGCTAACATGATGTAAACATTGTTAGCACACTAACCATATGATTTAGAGTTGTCTACAACCAATTTTATGAGTGTGCTACCTATACTCCAGAAGTTACTTTCAGTAGCATTACCTTCTCTACACATTGGAACTTTAGCCTTTGCCGAATAAAACCGTCAATGGATGTTCCACTGTAAATAGTAACAGGTAGGTTACTGAATTCAGCTTGCATTGGAGTATTCCATGGCACTGAGCACTCTACTTGCAATATCTATACAGTTCCAAATCACCCAGAGTAGTTATGTACACAACCTTACCACAGAATGCATTGAATAGAAAGTAATGCATTCAACTCAATGGAGTGTACAGTTCAATTTTGCTGATAACTACTATGTGCTAACATGATGTAAACATTGTTAGCACACTAACCATATGATTTAGAGTTGTCTACAACCAATTTTATGAGTGTGCTACCTATACTCCAGAAGTTACTTTCAGTAGCATTACCTTCTCTACACATTGGAACTTTAGGTTTTGCAGAATTAAACCAAGTCAATGGCTGTTCCACTGTAAATGGTCCCAGGTAGATTACTGAATTCAGCTTGCATTGGAGTATTCCATGTCACTGAGCACTCTACATGCAATATCTATACAATTCCAAATCACCCCGAGTAGTTATGTACACAAACTTACCACAGAATGCATTGAATAGAAAGTAATGCATTCAACTCAATGGAGTGTACAGTTCAATTTTGCTGATAACTACTATGTGCTAACATGATGTAAACATTGTTAGCACACTGACCATATGATTTAGAGTTGTCTACAACCAATTTTATGAGTGTGCTAACTATACTCCAGAAGTTACTTTCAGTAGCATTACCTTCTCTACACATTGGAACTTTAGCCTTCGCAGAATTAAACCAAGTCAATGGCTGTTCCACTGTAAATGGTACCAGGTAGGTTACTGAATTCAGCTTGCATTGGAGTATTCCATGTCACTGAGCACTCTACATGCAATATCTATACAATTCCAAATCACCCCGAGTAGTTATGTACACAAACTTACCACAGAATGCATTGAATAGAAAGTAATGCATTCAACTCAATGGAGTGTACAGTTCAATTTTGCTGATAACTACTATGTGCTAACATGATGTAAACATTGTTAGCACACTAACCATATGATTTAGAGTTGTCTACAAACAATTTTATGAGTGTGCTACCTATACTCCAGAAGTTACTTTCAGTAGCATTACCTTCTCTACACATTGGAACTTTAGCCTTTGCAGAATTAAACCAAGTCAATGGCTGTTCCACTGTAAATGGTACCAGGTAGGTTACTGAATTCAGCTTGCATTGGAGTATTCCATGTCACGGAGCACTCTACATGCAATATCTATACCATTCCAAATCACCCCGAGTAGTTATGTACACAAACTTACCACAGAATGCATTTAATAGAAAGTAATGCATTCAACTCAATGGAGTGTACAGTTCAATTTTGCTGATAACTACTATGTGCTAACATGATGTAAACATTGTTAGCACACTAACCATATGATTTAGAGTTGTCTGCAACCAATTTTATGGGTGTGCTACCTATGCTCCAGAAGTTACTTTCAGTAGCATTACCTTCTCTACACATTGGAACTTTAGCCTTTGCAGAATAAAACCAAGTCAATGGCTGTTCCACTGTAAATGGTACCAGGTAGATTACTGAATTCAGCTTGCATTGTATTCCATGTCACTGAGCACTCTACATGCAATATTTATACAATTCCAAATCACCCCGAGTAGTTATGTACACAAACGTACCACAGAATGCATTGAATAGAAAGTAATGCATTCAACTCAATGGAGTGTACAGTTCAATTTTGCTGATAACTACTATGTGCTAACATGATGTAAACATTGTTAGCACACTAACCATATGATTTAGAGTTGTCTACAACCAATTTTATGAGTGTGCTACCTATACTCCAGAAGTTACTTTCAGTAGCATTACCTTCTCTACACATTGGAACTTTAGGCTTTGCAGAATTAAACCAAGTCAATGGCTGTTCCACTGTAAATGGTCCCAGGTAGATTACTGAATTCAGCTTGCATTGGAGTATTCCATGTCACTGAGCACTCTACATGCAATATCTATACAATTCCAAATCACCCCGAGTAGTTATGTACACAAACTTACCACAGAATGCATTGAATAGAAAGTAATGCATTCAACTCAATGGAGTGTACAGTTCAATTTTGCTGATAACTACTATGTGCTAACATGATGTAAACATTGTTAGCACACTGACCATATGATTTAGAGTTGTCTACAACCAATTTTATGAGTGTGCTACCTATACTCCAGAAGTTACTTTCAGTAGCATTACCTTCTCTACACATTGGAACTTTAGCCTTCGCAGAATTAAACCAAGTCAATGGCTGTTCCACTGTAAATGGTACCAGGTAGGTTACTGAATTCAGCTTGCATTGGAGTATTCCATGTCACTGAGCACTCTACATGCAATATCTATACCATTCCAAATCACCCCGAGTAGTTATGTACACAAACTTACCACAGAATGCATTGAATAGAAAGTAATGCATTCAACTCAATGGAGTGTACAGTTCAATTTTGCTGATAACTACTATGTGCTAACATGATGTAAACATTGTTAGCACACTAACCATATGATTTAGAGTTGTCTACAACCAATTTTATGAGTGTGCTACCTATACTCCAGAAGTTACTTTCAGTAGCATTACCTTCTCTACACATTGGAACTTTAGCCTTTGCAGAATTAAACCAAGTCAATGGCTGTTCCACTGTAAATGGTACCAGGTAGGTTACTGAATTCAGCTTGCATTGGAGTATTCCATGTCACTGAGCACTCTACATGCAATATCTATACCATTCCAAATCACCCCGAGTAGTTATGTACACAAACTTACCACAGAATGCATTGAATAGAAAGTAATGCATTCAACTCAATGGAGTGTACAGTTCAATTTTGCTGATAACTACTATGTGCTAACATGATGTAAACATTGTTAGCACACTAACCATATGATTTAGAGTTGTCTGCAACCAATTTTATGGGTGTGCTACCTATGCTCCAGAAGTTACTTTCAGTAGCATTACCTTCTCTACACATTGGAACTTTAGCCTTTGCAGAATAAAACCAAGTCAATGGCTGTTCCACTGTAAATGGTACCAGGTAGATTACTGAATTCAGCTTGCATTGTATTCCATGTCACTGAGCACTCTACATGCAATATTTAGACAATTCCAAATCACCCCGAGTAGTTATGTACACAAACGTACCACAGAATGCATTGAATAGAAAGTAATGCATTCAACTCAATGGAGTGTACAGTTCAATTTTGCTGATAACTACTATGTGCTAACATGATGTAAACATTGTTAGCACACTAACCATATGATTTAGAGTTGTCTACAACCAATTTTATGAGTGTGCTACCTATACTCCAGAAGTTACTTTCAGTAGCATTACCTTCTCTACACATTGGAACTTTAGGCTTTGCAGAATTAAACCAAGTCAATGGCTGTTCCACTGTAAATGGTCCCAGGTAGATTACTGAATTCAGCTTGCATTGGAGTATTCCATGTCACTGAGCACTCTACATGCAATATCTATACAATTCCAAATCACCCCGAGTAGTTATGTACACAAACTTACCACAGAATGCATTGAATAGAAAGTAATGCATTCAACTCAATGGAGTGTACAGTTCAATTTTGCTGATAACTACTATGTGCTAACATGATGTAAACATTGTTAGCGCACTGACCATATGATTTAGAGTTGTCTACAACCAATTTTATGAGTGTGCTACCTATACTCCAGAAGTTACTTTCAGTAGCATTACCTTCTCTACACATTGGAACTTTAGCCTTCGCAGAATTAAACCAAGTCAATGGCTGTTCCACTGTAAATGGTACCAGGTAGGTTACTGAATTCAGCTTGCATTGGAGTATTCCATGTCACTGAGCACTCTACATGCAATATCTATACAATTCCAAATCACCCCGAGTAGTTATGTACACAAACTTACCACAGAATGCATTGAATAGAAAGTAATGCATTCAACTCAATGGAGTGTACAGTTCAATTTTGCTGATAACTACTATGTGCTAACATGATGTAAACATTGTTAGCACACTAACCATATGATTTAGAGTTGTCTGCAACCAATTTTATGGGTGTGCTACCTATGCTCCAGAAGTTACTTTCAGTAGCATTACCTTCTCTACACATTGGAACTTTAGCCTTTGCAGAATAAAACCAAGTCAATGGCTGTTCCACTGTAAATGGTACCAGGTAGGTTTCTGAATTCAGCTTGCATTGTATTCCATGTCACTGAGCACTCTACATGCAACATTTATACAATTCCAAATCACCCCGAGTAGTTATGTACACAAACGTACCACAGAATGCATTGAATAGAAAGTAATGCATTCAACTCAATGGAGTGTACAGTTCAATTTTGCTGATAACTACTATGTGCTAACATGATGTAAACATTGTTAGCACACTGACCATATGATTTAGAGTTGTCTGCAACCAACTTTATGGGTGTGCTACCTATGCTCCAGAAGTTACTTTCAGTAGCATTACCTTCTCTACACATTGGAACTTTAGCCTTTGCAGAATTAAACCAAGTCAATGGCTGTTCCACTGTAAATGGTACCAGGTAGGTTACTGAATTCAGCTTGCATTGGAGTATTCCATGTCACTGAGCACTCTACATGCAATATCTATACCATTCCAAATCACCCCGAGTAGTTATGTACACAAACTTACCACAGAATGCATTGAATAGAAAGTAATGCATTCAACTCAATGGAGTGTACAGTTCAATTTTGCTGATAACTACTATGTGCTAACATGATGTAAACATTGTTAGCACACTAACCATATGATTTAGAGTTGTCTGCAACCAATTTTATGGGTGTGCTACCTATGCTCCAGAAGTTACTTTCAGTAGCATTACCTTCTCTACACATTGGAACTTTAGCCTTTGCAGAATAAAACCAAGTCAATGGCTGTTCCACTGTAAATGGTACCAGGTAGGTTTCTGAATTCAGCTTGCATTGTATTCCATGTCACTGAGCACTCTACATGCAATATTTATACAATTCCAAATCACCCCGAGTAGTTATGTACACAAACGTACCACAGAATGCATTGAATAGAAAGTAATGCATTCAACTCAATGGAGTGTACAGTTCAATTTTGCTGATAACTACTATGTGCTAACATGATGTAAACATTGTTAGCACACTAACCATATGATTTAGAGTTGTCTGCAACCAACTTTATGGGTGTGCTACCTATGCTCCAGAAGTTACTTTCAGTAGCATTACCTTCTCTACACATTGGAACTTTAGCCTTTGCAGAATAAAACCAAGTCAGTGGCTGTTCCACTGTAAATGGTACCAGGTAGGTTACTGATTTCAGCTTGCATAGGAGTATTCCATGTCACTGAGCACTCTACATGCAATATCTATACAATTCCAAATCACCCCGAGTAGTTATGTACACAAACTTACCACAGAATGCATTGAATAGAAAGTAATGCATTCAACTCAATGGAGTGTACAGTTCAATTTTGCTGATAACTACTATGTGCTAACATGATGTAAACATTGTTAGCACACTAACCATATGATTTAGAGTTGTCTGCAACCAATTTTATGGGTGTGCTACCTATGCTCCAGAAGTTACTTTCAGTAGCATTACCTTCTCTACACATTGGAACTTTAGCCTTTGCAGAATACAACCAAGTCAATGGCTGTTCCACTGTAAATGGTATCAGGTAGGTTTCTGAATTCAGCTTGCATTGTATTCCATGTCACTGAGCACTCTACATGCAATATTTATACAATTCCAAATCACCCCGAGTAGTTATGTACACAAACGTACCACAGAATGCATTGAATAGAAAGTAATTCATTCAACTCAATGGAGTGTACAGTTCAATTTTGCTGATAACTGCTATGTGCTAACGATGTAAGCATTGTTAGCACTAACCATATGATTTAGAGTTGTCTGCAACCAATTTTTTGGGTGTGCTACCTATGCTCCAGAAGTTACTTTCAGTAGCATTACCTTCTCTACACATTGGAACTTTAGCCTTTGCAGAATAAAACCAAGTCAATGGCTGTTCCACTGTAAATGGTCCCAGGTAGGTTACTGAATTCAGCTTGCATTGGAGTATTCCATGTCACTGAGCACTCTACATGCAATATCTATACAATTCCAAATCACCCCGAGTAGTTATGTACACAAACTTACCACAGAATGCATTGAATGGAAAGTAATGCATTCAACTCAATGGAGTGTACAGTTCAATTTTGCTGATAACTACTATATGCTAACATGATGTAAACATTGTTAGCACACTAACCATATGATTTAGAGTTGTCTGCAACCAATTTTATGAGTGTGCTACCTATGCTCCAGAAGTTACTTTCAGTAGCATTACCTTCTCTACACATTGGAACTTTAGCCTTTGCAGAATAAAACCAAGTCAATGGATGTTCCACTGTAAATAGTAACAGGTAGGTTACTGAATTCAGCTTGCATTGGAGTATTCCATGGCACTGAGCACTCTACTTGCAATATCTATACAGTTCCAAATCACCCACAGTAGTTATGTACACAGCCTTATCAAAGAATGCATTGAATAGAAAGTAATGCATTCAACTCAGTGGAGTGTACAGTTCAATTTTGCTGATAACTACTATGTGCTAACATGATGTAAACATTGTTAGCACACTAACCATATGATTTAGAGTTGTCTGCAACCAATTTTATGAGTGTGCTACCTATGCTCCAGAAGTTACTTTCAGTAGCATTACCTTCTCTACACATTGGAACTTTAGCCTTTGCAGAATAAAACCAAGTCAATGGATGTTCCACTGTAAATAGAAACAGGTAGGTTACTGAATTCAGCTTGCATTGGAGTATTCCATGGCACTGAGCACTCTACTTGCAATATCTATACAGTTCCAAATCACCCAGAGTAGTTATTGTCACAACCTTACCACAGAATGCATTGAAAAGAAAGTAATGCATTCAACTCAATGGAGTGTACAGTTCAATTTTGCTGATAACTACTATGTGCTAACATGATGTAAACATTGTTAGCACACTAGCCATATGATTTAGAGTTGTCTGCAACCAATTTTATGAGTGTGCTACCTATGCTCCAGAAGTTACTTTCAGTAGCATTACCTTCTCTACACATTGGAACTTTAGCCTTTGCAGAATTAAACCAAGTCAATGGCTGTTCCAATGTAAATGGTCCCAGGTAGGTTACTGAATTCAGCTTGCATTGGAGTATTCCATGTCACTGAGCACTCTACATGCAATATCTATACAATTCCAAATCACCCCGAGTAGTTATGTACACAAACTTACCACAGAATGCATTGAATAGAAAGTAATGCATTCAACTCAATGGAGTGTACAGTTCAATTTTGCTGATAACTACTATGTGCTAACATGATGTAAACATTGTTAGCACACTAACCATATGATTTAGAGTTGTCTGCAACCAATTTTATGAGTGTGCTACCTATGCTCCAGAAGTTACTTTCAGTAGCATTACCTTCTCTACACATTGGAACTTTAGCCTTTGCAGAATAAAACCAAGTCAATGGATGTTCCACTGTAAATAGTAACAGGTAGGTTACTGAATTCAGCTTCCATTGGAGTATTCCATGGCACTGAGCACTCTACTTGCAATATCTATACAGTTCCAAATCACCCACAGTAGTTATGTACACAGCCTTATCACAGAATGCATTGAATAGAAAGTAATGCATTCAACTCAATGGAGTGTACAGTTCAATTTTGCTGATAACCACTATGTGCTAACATGATGTAAACATTGTTAGCACACTAACCATATGATTTAGAGTTGTCTGCAACCAATTCAATTGGTGTGCTACCTATGCTCCGGAAGTTACTTTCAGTAGCATTACCTTCCCTACACATTGGAACTTTAGCCTTTGCAGAATAAAACCAAGTCAATGGATGTTCCACTGTAAATAGTAACAGGTAGGTTACTGAATTCAGCTTGCATTGGAGTATTCCATGGCACTGAGCACTCTACTTGCAATATCTATACAGTTCCAAATCACCCACAGTAGTTATCTACACAGCCTTATCAAAGAATGCATTGAATAGAAAGTAATGCATTCAACTCAATGGAGTGTACAGTTCAATTTTGCTGATAACTACTATGTGCTAACATGATGTAAACATTGTTAGCACACTAACCATATGATTTAGAGTTGTCTGCAACCAATTTTATGAGTGTGCTACCTATGCTCCAGAAGTTACTTTCAGTATCATTACCTTCTCTACACATTGGAACTTTAGCCTTTGCAGAATTAAACCAAGTCAATGGCTGTTCCACTGTAAATGGTCCCAGGTAGGTTACTGAATTCAGCTTGCATTGGTGTATTCCATGTCACTGAGCACTCTACATGCAATATCTATACAATTCCAAATCACCCCGAGTAGTTATGTACACAAACTTACCAGAGAATGCATTGAATAGAAAGTAATGCATTCAACTCAATGGAGTGTACAGTTCAATTTTGCTGATAACTACTATGTGCTAACATGATGTAAACATTGTTAGCACACTAACCATATGATTTAGAGTTGTCTGCAACCAATTTTATGAGTGTGCTACCTATGCTCCAGAAGTTACTTTCAGTAGCATTACCTTCTCTACACATTGGAACTTTAGCCTTTGCAGAATAAAACCAAGTCAATGGATGTTCCAGTGTAAATAGTAAAAGGTAGGTTACTGAATTCAGCTTGCATTGGAGTATTCCATGGCACTGAGCACTCTACTTGCAATATCTATACAGTTCCAAATCACCCAGAGTGGTTATGTACACAACCTTACCACAGAATGCATTGAATAGAAAGTAATGCATTCAACTCAGTGGAGTGTACAGTTCAATTTTGCTGATAACTACTATGTGCTAACATGATGTAAACATTGTTAGCACACTAACCATATGATTTAGAGTTGTCTGCAACCAATTTTATGAGTGTGCTACCTATACTCCAGAAGTTACTTTCAGTAGCATTACCTTCTCTACACATTGGAACTTTAGCTTTGCAGAATAAAACCAAGTCAATGGATGTTCCACTGTAAATGGTCCCAGGTAGGTTACTGAATTCAGCTTCCATTGGAGTATTCCATGGCACTGAGCACTCTACTTGCAATATCTATACAGTTCCAAATCACCCACAGTAGTTATGTACACAGCCTTATCACAGAATGCATTGAATAGAAAGTAATGCATTCAACTCAATGGAGTGTACAGTTCAATTTTGCTGATAACTACTATGTGCTAACATGAAGTAAACATTGTTAGCACACTAACCATATGATTTAGAGTTGTCTGCAACCAATTTTATGGGTGTGCTACCTATGCTCCAGAAGTTACTTTCAGTAGCATTACCTTCTCTACACATTGGAACTTTAGCCTTTGCAGAATAAAACCAAGTCAATGGCTGTTCCACTGTAAATGGTACCAGGTAGGTTACTGATTTCAGCTTGCATTGGAGTATTCCATGTCACTGTGCACTCTACATGCAATATCTATACAATTCCAAATCACCCCGAGTAGTTATGTACACAAACTTACCACAGAATGCATTGAATAGAAAGTAATGCATTCAACTCAATGGAGTGTACAGTTCAATTTTGCTGATAACTACTATGTGCTAACATGATGTAAACATTGTTAGCACACTAACCATATGATTTAGAGTTGTCTGCAACCAATTTTATGAGTGTGCTACCTATGCTCCAGAAGTTACTTTCAGTAGCATTACCTTCTCTACACATTGGAACTTTAGCCTTTGCAGAATAAAACCAAGTCAATGGATGTTCCACTGTAAATAGTAACAGGTAGGTTACTGAATTCAGCTTGCATTGGAGTATTCCATGGCACTGAGCACTCTACTTGCAATATCTATACAGTTCCAAATCACCCACAGTAGTTATGTACACAGCCTTATCAAAGAATGCATTGAATAGAAAGTAATGCATTCAACTCAATGGAGTGTACAGTTCAATTTTGCTGATAACTACTATGTGCTAACATGATGTAAACATTGTTAGCACACTAACCATATGATTTAGAGTTGTCTGCAACCAATTTTATGAGTGTGCTACCTATGCTCCAGAAGTTACTTTCAGTAGCATTACCTTCTCTACACATTGGAACTTTAGCCTTTGCAGAATTAAACCAAGTCAATGGCTGGTCCACTGTAAATGGTCCCAGGTAGGTTACTGAATTCAGCTTGCATTGGTGTATTCCATGTCACTGAGCACTCTACATGCAATATCTATACAATTCCAAATCACCCCGAGTAGTTATGTACACAAACTTACCACAGAATGCATTGAATAGAAAGTAATGCATTCAACTCAATGGAGTGTACAGTTCAATTTTGCTGATAACTACTATGTGCTAACATGATGTAAACATTGGTAGCACACTACCCATATGATTTAGAGTTGTCTGCAACCAATTTTATGAGTGTGCTACCTATGCTCCAGAAGTTACTTTCAGTAGCATTACCTTCTCTACACATTGGAACTTTAGCCTTTGCAGAATAAAACCAAGTCAATGGATGTTCCACTGTAAATAGTAACAGGTAGGTTACTGAATTCAGCTTGCATTGGAGTATTCCATGGCACTGAGCACTCTACTTGCAATATCTATACAGTTCCAAATCACCCAGAGTAGTTATGTACACAACCTTACCACAGAATGCATTGAATAGAAAGTAATGCATTCAACTCAATGGAGTGTACAGTTCAATTTTGCTGATAACTACTATGTGCTAACATGAAGTAAACATTGTTAGCACACTAACCATATGATTTAGAGTTGTCTGCAACCAATTTTATGAGTGTGCTACCTATACTCCAGAAGTTACTTTCAGTAGCATTACCTTCTCTACACATTGGAACTTTAGCCTTTGCAGAATTAAACCAAGTCAATGGCTGTTCCACTGTAAATGGTCCCAGGTAGGTTACTGAATTCAGCTTGCATTGGAGTATTCCATGTCACTGAGCACTCTACATGCAATATCTATACAATTCCAAATCACCCCGAGTAGTTATGTACACAAACTTACCACAGAATGCATTGAATAAAAAGTAATGCATTCAACTCAATGGAGTGTACAGTTCGATTTTGCTGATAGCTACTGTGTGCTAACATGATGTAAACATTGTTAGCACACTAACCATATGATTTAGAGTTGTCTGCAACCAATTTTATGAGTGTGCTACCTATGCTCCAGAAGTTACTTTCAGTAGCATTACCTTCTCTACACATTGGAACTTTAGCCTTTGCAGAATAAAACCAAGTCAATGGATGTTCCACTGTAAATAGTAACAGGTAGGTTACTGAATTCAGCTTGCATTGGAGTATTCCATGGCACTGAGCACTCTACTTGCAATATCTATACAGTTCCAAATCACCCCGAGTAGTTATGTACACAACCTTACCACAGAATGCATTGAATAGAAAGTAATGCTTTCAACTCAATGGAGTGTACAGTTCAATTTTGCTGATAACTACTATGTGCTAACATGATGTAAACATTGTTAGCACACTAGCCATATGATTTAGAGTTGTCTGCAACCAATTTTATGAGTGTGCTACCTATGCTCCAGAAGTTACTTTCAGTAGCATTACCTTCTCTACACATTGGAACTTTAGCCTTTGCAGAATAAAACCAAGTCAATGGATGTTCCACTGTAAATAGTAACAGGTAGGTTACTGAATTCAGCTTCCATTGGAGTATTCCATGGCACTGAGCACTCTACTTGCAATATCTATACAGTTCCAAATCACCCACAGTAGTTATGTACACAGCCTTATCACAGAATGCATTGAATAGAAAGTAATGCATTCAACTCAATGGAGTGTACAGTTCAATTTTGCTGATAACCACTATGTGCTAACATGATGTAAACATTGTTAGCACACTAACCATATGATTTAGAGTTGTCTGCAACCAATTTAATGGGTGTGCTACCTATGCTCCAGAAGTTACTTTCAGTAGCATTACCTTCTCTACACATTGGAACTTTAGCCTTTGCAGAATAAAACCAAGTCAATGGCTGTTCCACTGTAAATGGTACCAGGTAGGTTACTGATTTCAGCTTGCATAGGAGTATTCCATGTCACTGAGCACTCTACATGCAATATCTATACAGTTCCAAATCACCCAGAGTAGTAATGTACACAACCTTACCACAGAATGCATTGAATAGAAAGTAATGCATTCAACTCAATGGAGTGTACAGTTCAATTTTGCTGATAACTACTGTGTGCTAACATGATGTAAACATTGTTAGCACACTAACCATATGATTTAGAGTTGTCTGCAACCAATTTTATGAGTGTGCTACCTATATTCCAGAAGTTACTTTCAGTAGCATTACCTTCTCTACACATTGGAACTTTAGCTTTGCAGAATTAAACCAAGTCAATGGATGTTCCACTGTAAATGGTCCCAGGTAGGTTACTGAATTCAGCTTGCATTGGAGTATTCCATGTCACTGAGCACTCTACATGCAATATCTATACAATTCCAAATCACCCCGAGTAGTTATTTACACAACCTTACCACAGAATGCATTGAATAGAAAGTAATGCATTCAACTCAATGGAGTGTACAGTTCAATTTTGCTGATAACTACTATGTGCTAACATGATGTAAACATTGTTAGCACACTAACCATATGATTTAGAGTTGTCTGCAACCAATTTTATGAGTGTGCTACCTATGCTCCAGAAGTTACTTTCAGTAGCATTACCTTCTCTACACATTGGAACTTCAGCCTTTGCAGAATAAAACCAAGTCAATGGCTGTTCCACTGTAAATGGTCCCAGGTAGGTTACTGAATTCAGCTTGCATTGGAGTATTCCATGTCACTGAGCACTCTACATGCAATATCTATACAGTTCCAAATCACCCAGAGTAGTTATGTACACAACCTTACCACAGAATGCATTGAATAGAAAGTAATGCATTCAACTCAATGGAGTGTACAGTTCAATTTTGCTGATAACTACTATGTGCTAACATGATGTAAACATTGTTAGCACACTAGCCATATGATTTAGAGTTGTCTGCAACCAATTTTATGAGTGTGCTACCTATGCTCCAGAAGTTACTTTCAGTAGCATTACCTTCTCTACACATTGGAACTTTAGCCTTTGCAGAATAAAACCAAGTCAATGGATGTTCCACTGTAAATAGTAACAGGTAGGTTACTGAAATCAGCTTCCATTGGAGTATTCCATGGCACTGAGCACTCTACTTGCAATATCTATACAGTTCCAAATCACCCACAGTAGTTATGTACACAGCCTTATTACAGAATGCATTGAATAGAAAGTAATGCATTCAACTCAATGGAGTGTACAGTTCAATTTTGCAGATAACCACTATGTGCTAACATGATGTAAACATTGTTAGCACACTAACCATATGATTTAGAGTTGTCTGCAACCAATTTAATGGGTGTGCTACCTATGCTCCAGAAGTTACTTTCAGTAGCATTACCTTCTCTACACATTGGAACTTTAGCCTTTGCAGAATAAAACCAAGTCAATGGCTGTTCCGCTGTAAATGGTACCAGGTAGGTTACTGATTTCAGCTTGCATTGGAGTATTCCATGTCACTGAGCACTCTACATGCAATATCTATACAATTCCAAATCACCCCGAGTAGTTATGTACACAAACTTACCACAGAATGCATTGAATAGAAAGTAATGCATTCAACTCAATGGAGTGTACAGTTCAATTTTGCTGATAACTACTATGTGCTAACATGATGTAAACATTGTTAGCACACTAACCATATGATTTAGAGTTGTCTGCAACCAATTTTATGAGTGTGCTACCTATGCTCCAGAAGTTACTTTCAGTAGCATTACCTTCTCTACACATTGGAACTTTAGCCTTTGCAGAATAAAACCAAGTCAATGGATGTTCCACTGTAAATAGTAACAGGTAGGTTACTGAATTCAGCTTGCATTGGAGTATTCCATGGCACTGAGCACTCTACTTGCAATATCTATACAGTTCCAAATCACCCACAGTAGTTATGTACACAGCCTTATCAAAGAATGCATTGAATAGAAAGTAATGCATTCAACTCAATGCAGTGTACAGTTCAATTTTGCTGATAACTACTATGTGCTAACATGATGTAAACATTGTTAGCACACTAACCATATGATTTAGAGTTGTCTGCAACCAATTTTATGAGTGTGCTACCTATGCTCCAGAAGTTACTTTCAGTAGCATTACCTTCTCTACACATTGGAACTTTAGCCTTTGCAGAATTAAACCAAGTCAATGGCTGGTCCACTGTAAATGGTCCCAGGTAGGTTACTGAATTCAGCTTGCATTGGTGTATTCCATGTCACTGAGCACTCTACATGCAATATCTATACAATTCCAAATCACCCCGAGTAGTTATGTACACAAACTTACCACAGAATGCATTGAATAGAAAGTAATGCATTCAACTCAATGGAGTGTACAGTTCAATTTTGCTGATAACTACTATGTGCTAACATGATGTAAACATTGGTAGCACACTACCCATATGATTTAGAGTTGTCTGCAACCAATTTTATGAGTGTGCTACCTATGCTCCAGAAGTTACTTTCAGTAGCATTACCTTCTCTACACATTGGAACTTTAGCCTTTGCAGAATAAAACCAAGTCAATGGATGTTCCACTGTAAATAGTAACAGGTAGGTTACTGAATTCAGCTTGCATTGGAGTATTCCATGGCACTGAGCACTCTACTTGCAACATCTATACAGTTCCAAATCACCCAGAGTAGTTATGTACACAACCTTACCACAGAATGCATTGAATAGAAAGTAATGCATTCAACTCAATGGAGTGTACAGTTCAATTTTGCTGATAACTACTATGTGCTAACATGAAGTAAACATTGTTAGCACACTAACCATATGATTTAGAGTTGTCTGCAACCAATTTTATGAGTGTGCTACCTATACTCCAGAAGTTACTTTCAGTAGCATTACCTTCTCTACACATTGGAACTTTAGCCTTTGCAGAATTAAACCAAGTCAATGGCTGTTCCACTGTAAATGGTCCCAGGTAGGTTACTGAATTCAGCTTGCATTGGAGTATTCCATGTCACTGAGCACTCTACATGCAATATCTATACAATTCCAAATCACCCCGAGTAGTTATGTACACAAACTTACCACAGAATGCATTGAATAAAAAGTAATGCATTCAACTCAATGGAGTGTACAGTTCGATTTTGCTGATAGCTACTGTGTGCTAACATGATGTAAACATTGTTAGCACACTAACCATATGATTTAGAGTTGTCTGCAACCAATTTTATGAGTGTGCTACCTATGCTCCAGAAGTTACTTTCAGTAGCATTACCTTCTCTACACATTGGAACTTTAGCCTTTGCAGAATAAAACCAAGTCAATGGATGTTCCACTGTAAATAGTAACAGGTAGGTTACTGAATTCAGCTTGCATTGGAGTATTCCATGGCACTGAGCACTCTACTTGCAATATCTATACAGTTCCAAATCACCCCGAGTAGTTATGTACACAACCTTACCACAGAATGCATTGAATAGAAAGTAATGCTTTCAACTCAATGGAGTGTACAGTTCAATTTTGCTGATAACTACTATGTGCTAACATGATGTAAACATTGTTAGCACACTAGCCATATGATTTAGAGTTGTCTGCAACCAATTTTATGAGTGTGCTACCTATGCTCCAGAAGTTACTTTCAGTAGCATTACCTTCTCTACACATTGGAACTTTAGCCTTTGCAGAATAAAACCAAGTCAATGGATGTTCCACTGTAAATAGTAACAGGTAGGTTACTGAATTCAGCTTCCATTGGAGTATTCCATGGCACTGAGCACTCTACTTGCAATATCTATACAGTTCCAAATCACCCACAGTAGTTATGTACACAGCCTTATCACAGAATGCATTGAATAGAAAGTAATGCATTCAACTCAATGGAGTGTACAGTTCAATTTTGCTGATAACCACTATGTGCTAACATGATGTAAACATTGTTAGCACACTAACCATATGATTTAGAGTTGTCTGCAACCAATTTAATGGGTGTGCTACCTATGCTCCAGAAGTTACTTTCAGTAGCATTACCTTCTCTACACATTGGAACTTTAGCCTTTGCAGAATAAAACCAAGTCAATGGCTGTTCCACTGTAAATGGTACCAGGTAGGTTACTGATTTCAGCTTGCATAGGAGTATTCCATGTCACTGAGCACTCTACATGCAATATCTATACAGTTCCAAATCACCCAGAGTAGTAATGTACACAACCTTACCACAGAATGCATTGAATAGAAAGTAATGCATTCAACTCAATGGAGTGTACAGTTCAATTTTGCTGATAACTACTGTGTGCTAACATGATGTAAACATTGTTAGCACACTAACCATATGATTTAGAGTTGTCTGCAACCAATTTTATGAGTGTGCTACCTATATTCCAGAAGTTACTTTCAGTAGCATTACCTTCTCTACACATTGGAACTTTAGCTTTGCAGAATTAAACCAAGTCAATGGATGTTGCACTGTAAATGGTCCCAGGTAGGTTACTGAATTCAGCTTGCATTGGAGTATTCCATGTCACTGAGCACTCTACATGCAATATCTATACAATTCCAAATCACCCCGAGTAGTTATTTACACAACCTTACCACAGAATGCATTGAATAGAAAGTAATGCATTCAACTCAATGGAGTGTACAGTTCAATTTTGCTGATAACTACTATGTGCTAACATGATGTAAACATTGTTAGCACACTAACCATATGATTTAGAGTTGTCTGCAACCAATTTTATGAGTGTGCTACCTATGCTCCAGAAGTTACTTTCAGTAGCATTACCTTCTCTACACATTGGAACTTCAGCCTTTGCAGAATAAAACCAAGTCAATGGATGTTCCACTGTAAATAGTAGCAGGTAGGTTACTGAATTCAGCTTGCATTGGAGTATTCCATGGCACTGAGCACTCTACTTGCAATATCTATACAGTTCCAAATCACCCAGAGTAGTTATGTACACAACCTTACCACAGAATGCATTGAAAAGAAAGTAATGCATTCAACTCAAAGGAGTGTACAGTTCAATTTTGCTGATAACTACTATGTGCTAACATGATGTAAACATTGTTAGCACACTAACCATATGATCTAGAGTTGTCTGCAACCAATTTTATGGGTGTGCTACCTATGCTCCAGAAGTTACTTTCAGTAGCTTTACCTTCTCTACACATTGGAACTTTAGCCTTTGCAGAATAAAACCAAGTCAATGGCTGTTCCACTGTAAATGGTCCCAGGTAGGTTACTGAATTCAGCTTGCATTGGAGTATTCCATGTCACTGAGCACTCTACATGCAATATCTATACAGTTCCAAATCACCCAGAGTAGTTATGTACACAACCTTACCACAGAATGCATTGAATAGAAAGTAATGCATTCAACTCAATGGAGTGTACAGTTCAATTTTGCTGATAACTACTATGTGCTAACATGATGTAAACATTGTTAGCACACTAGCCATATGATTTAGAGTTGTCTGCAACCAATTTTATGAGTGTACTACCTATGCTCCAGAAGTTACTTTCAGTAGCATTACCTTCTCTACACATTGGAACTTTAGCCTTTGCAGAATAAAACCAAGTCAATGGATGTTCCACTGTAAATAGTAACAGGTAGGTTACTGAAATCAGCTTCCATTGGAGTATTCCATGGCACTGAGCACTCTACTTGCAATATCTATACAGTTCCAAATCACCCAGAGTAGTTATGTACACAACCTTACCACAGAATGCATTGAATAGAAAGTAATGCATTCAACTCAATGGAGTGTACAGTTCAATTTTGCTGATAACTACTGTGTGCTAACATGATGTAAACATTGTTAGCACACTAACCATATGATTTAGAGTTGTCTGCAACCAATTTTATGAGTGTGCTACCTATACTCCAGAAGTTACTTTCAGTAGCATTACCTTCTCTACACATTGGAACTTTAGCTTTGCAGAATTAAACCAAGTCAATGGATGTTCCACTGTAAATGGTCCCAGGTAGGTTACTGAATTCAGCTTGCATTGGAGTATTCCATGTCACTGAGCACTCTACATGCAATATCTATACAATTCCAAATCACCCCGAGTAGTTATTTACACAACCTTACCACAGAATGCATTGAATAGAAAGTAATGCATTCAACTCAATGGAGTGTACAGTTCAATTTTGCTGATAACTACTATGTGCTAACATGATGTAAACATTGTTAGCACACTAACCATATGATTTAGAGTTGTCTGCAACCAATTTTATGAGTGTGCTACCTATGCTCCAGAAGTTACTTTCAGTAGCATTACCTTCTCTACACATTGGAACTTTAGCCTTTGCAGAATAAAACCAAGTCAATGGCTGTTCCACTGTAAATGGTACCAGGTAGGTTACTGATTTCAGCTTGCATAGGAGTATTCCATGTCACTGAGCACTCTACATGCAATATCTATACAGTTCCAAATCACCCAGAGTAGTTATGTACACAACCTTACCACAGAATGCATTGAATAGAAAGTAATGCATTCAACTCAATGGAGTGTACAGTTCAATTTTGCTGATAACTACTGTGTGCTAACATGATGTAAACATTGTTAGCACACTAACCATATGATTTAGAGTTGTCTGCAACCAATTTTATGAGTGTGCTACCTATACTCCAGAAGTTACTTTCAGTAGCATTACCTTCTCTACACATTGGAACTTTAGCTTTGCAGAATTAAACCAAGTCAATGGATGTTCCACTGTAAATGGTCCCAGGTAGGTTACTGAATTCAGCTTGCATTGGAGTATTCCATGTCACTGAGCACTCTACATGCAATATCTATACAATTCCAAATCACCCCGAGTAGTTATTTACACAACCTTACCACAGAATGCATTGAATAGAAAGTAATGCATTCAACTCAATTGAGTGTGCAGTTCAATTTTGCTGATAACTACTATGTGCTAACATGATGTAAACATTGTTAGCACACTAACCATATGATTTAGAGTTGTCTGCAACAAATTTTATGAGTGTGCTACCTATGCTCCAGAAGTTACTTTCAGTAGCATTACCTTCTCTACACATTGGAACTTCAGCCTTTGCAGAATAAAACCAAGTCAATGGATGTTCCACTGTAAATAGTAGCAGGTAGGTTACTGAATTCACCTTGCATTGGAGTATTCCATGGCACTGAGCACTGTACTTGCAATATCTATACAGTTCCAAATCACCCAGAGTAGTTATGTACACAACCTTACCACAGAATGCATTGAAAAGAAAGTAATGCATTCAACTCAAAGGAGTGTACAGTTCAATTTTGCTGATAACTACTATGTGCTAACATGATGTAAACATTGTTAGCACACTAACCATATGATTTAGAGTTGTCTGCAACCAATTTTATGAGTGTGCTACCTATACTCCAGAAGTTACTTTCAGTAGCATTACCTTCTCTACACATTGGAACTTTAGCTTTGCAGAATAAAACCAAGTCAATGGATGTTCCACTGTAAATGGTCCCAGGTAGGTTACTGAATTCAGCTTGCATTGGAGTATTCCATGTCACTGAGCACTCTACATGCAATATCTATACAATTCCAAATCACCCCGAGTAGTTATTTACACAACCTTACCACAGAATGCATTGAATAGAAAGTAATGCATTCAACTCAATGGAGTGTACAGTTCAATTTTGCTGATAACTACTATGTGCTAACATGATGTAAACATTGTTAGCACACTAGCCATATGATTTAGAGTTGTCTGCAACCAATTTTATGAGTGTGCTACCTATGCTCCAGAAGTTACTTTCAGTAACATTACCTTCTCTACACATTGGAACTTTAGCCTTTGCAGAATAAAACCAAGTCAATGGATGTTCCACTGTAAATAGTAACAGGTAGGTTACTGAAATCAGCTTCCATTGGAGTATTCCATGGCACTGAGCACTCTACTTGCAATATCTATACAGTTCCAAATCACCCACAGTAGTTATGTACACAGCCTTATTACAGAATGCATTGAATAGAAAGTAATGCATTCAACTCAATGGAGTGTACAGTTCAATTTTGCAGATAACCACTATGTGCTAACATGATGTAAACATTGTTAGCACACTAACCATATGATTTAGAGTTGTCTGCAACCAATTTAATGGGTGTGCTACCTATGCTCCAGAAGTTACTTTCAGTAGCATTACCTTCTCTACACATTGGAACTTTAGCCTTTGCAGAATAAAACCAAGTCAATGGCTGTTCCACTGTAAATGGTACCAGGTAGGTTACTGATTTCAGCTTGCATAGGAGTATTCCATGTCACTGAGCACTCTACATGCAATATCTATACAGTTCCAAATCACCCAGAGTAGTTATGTACACAACCTTACCACAGAATGCATTGAATAGAAAGTAATGCATTCAACTCAATGGAGTGTACAGTTCAATTTTGCTGATAACTACTGTGTGCTAACATGATGTAAACATTGTTAGCACACTAACCATATGATTTAGAGTTGTCTGCAACCAATTTTATGAGTGTGCTACCTATACTCCAGAAGTTACTTTCAGTAGCATTACCTTCTCTACACATTGGAACTTCAGCCTTTGCAGAATAAAACCAAGTCAATGGATGTTCCACTGTAAATAGTAGCAGGTAGGTTACTGAATTCAGCTTGCATTGGAGTATTCCATGGCACTGAGCACTCTACTTGCAATATCTATACAGTTCCAAATCACCCAGAGTAGTTATGTACACAACCTTACCACAGAATGCATTGAAAAGAAAGTAATGCATTCAACTCAATGGAGTGTACAGTTCAATTTTGCTGATAACTACTATGTGCTAACATGATGTAAACATTGTTAGCACACTAACCATATGATTTAGAGTTGTCTGCAACCAATTTTATGAGTGTGCTACCTATGCTCCAGAAGTTACTTTCAGTAGCATTACCTTCTCTACACATTGGAACTTTAGCCTTTGCAGAATAAAACCAAGTCAATGGCTGTTCCACTGTAAATGGTACCAGGTAGGTTACTGATTTCAGCTTGCATAGGAGTATTCCATGTCACTGAGCACTCTACATGCAATATCTATACAGTTCCAAATCACCCAGAGTAGTTATGTACACAACCTTACCACAGAATGCATTGAATAGAAAGTAATGCATTCAACTCAATGGAGTGTACAGTTCAATTTTGCTGATAACTACTGTGTGCTAACATGATGTAAACATTGTTAGCACACTAACCATATGATTTAGAGTTGTCTGCAACCAATTTTATGAGTGTGCTACCTATACTCCAGAAGTTACTTTCAGTAGCATTACCTTCTCTACACATTGGAACTTTAGCTTTGCAGAATTAAACCAAGTCAATGGATGTTCCACTGTAAATGGTCCCAGGTAGGTTACTGAATTCAGCTTGCATTGGAGTATTCCATGTCACTGAGCACTCTACATGCAATATCTATACAATTCCAAATCACCCCGAGTAGTTATTTACACAACCTTACCACAGAATGCATTGAATAGAAAGTAATGCATTCAACTCAATTGAGTGTGCAGTTCAATTTTGCTGATAACTACTATGTGCTAACATGATGTAAACATTGTTAGCACACTAACCATATGATTTAGAGTTGTCTGCAACAAATTTTATGAGTGTGCTACCTATGCTCCAGAAGTTACTTTCAGTAGCATTACCTTCTCTACACATTGGAACTTCAGCCTTTGCAGAATAAAACCAAGTCAATGGATGTTCCACTGTAAATAGTAGCAGGTAGGTTACTGAATTCACCTTGCATTGGAGTATTCCATGGCACTGAGCACTGTACTTGCAATATCTATACAGTTCCAAATCACCCAGAGTAGTTATGTACACAACCTTACCACAGAATGCATTGAAAAGAAAGTAATGCATTCAACTCAAAGGAGTGTACAGTTCAATTTTGCTGATAACTACTATGTGCTAACATGATGTAAACATTGTTAGCACACTAACCATATGATTTAGAGTTGTCTGCAACCAATTTTATGAGTGTGCTACCTATACTCCAGAAGTTACTTTCAGTAGCATTACCTTCTCTACACATTGGAACTTTAGCTTTGCAGAATAAAACCAAGTCAATGGATGTTCCACTGTAAATGGTCCCAGGTAGGTTACTGAATTCAGCTTGCATTGGAGTATTCCATGTCACTGAGCACTCTACATGCAATATCTATACAATTCCAAATCACCCCGAGTAGTTATTTACACAACCTTACCACAGAATGCATTGAATAGAAAGTAATGCATTCAACTCAATGGAGTGTACAGTTCAATTTTGCTGATAACTACTATGTGCTAACATGATGTAAACATTGTTAGCACACTAGCCATATGATTTAGAGTTGTCTGCAACCAATTTTATGAGTGTGCTACCTATGCTCCAGAAGTTACTTTCAGTAACATTACCTTCTCTACACATTGGAACTTTAGCCTTTGCAGAATAAAACCAAGTCAATGGATGTTCCACTGTAAATAGTAACAGGTAGGTTACTGAAATCAGCTTCCATTGGAGTATTCCATGGCACTGAGCACTCTACTTGCAATATCTATACAGTTCCAAATCACCCACAGTAGTTATGTACACAGCCTTATTACAGAATGCATTGAATAGAAAGTAATGCATTCAACTCAATGGAGTGTACAGTTCAATTTTGCAGATAACCACTATGTGCTAACATGATGTAAACATTGTTAGCACACTAACCATATGATTTAGAGTTGTCTGCAACCAATTTAATGGGTGTGCTACCTATGCTCCAGAAGTTACTTTCAGTAGCATTACCTTCTCTACACATTGGAACTTTAGCCTTTGCAGAATAAAACCAAGTCAATGGCTGTTCCACTGTAAATGGTACCAGGTAGGTTACTGATTTCAGCTTGCATAGGAGTATTCCATGTCACTGAGCACTCTACATGCAATATCTATACAGTTCCAAATCACCCAGAGTAGTTATGTACACAACCTTACCACAGAATGCATTGAATAGAAAGTAATGCATTCAACTCAATGGAGTGTACAGTTCAATTTTGCTGATAACTACTGTGTGCTAACATGATGTAAACATTGTTAGCACACTAACCATATGATTTAGAGTTGTCTGCAACCAATTTTATGAGTGTGCTACCTATACTCCAGAAGTTACTTTCAGTAGCATTACCTTCTCTACACATTGGAACTTCAGCCTTTGCAGAATAAAACCAAGTCAATGGATGTTCCACTGTAAATAGTAGCAGGTAGGTTACTGAATTCAGCTTGCATTGGAGTATTCCATGGCACTGAGCACTCTACTTGCAATATCTATACAGTTCCAAATCACCCAGAGTAGTTATGTACACAACCTTACCACAGAATGCATTGAAAAGAAAGTAATGCATTCAACTCAAAGGAGTGTACAGTTCAATTTTGCTGATAACTACTATGTGCTAACATGATGTAAACATTGTTAGCACACTAACCGTATGATCTGGAGTTGTCTGCAACCAATTTTATGGGTGTGCTACCTATGCTCCAGAAGTTACTTTCAGTAGCTTTACCTTCTCTACACATTGGAACTTTAGCCTTTGCAGAATAAAACCAAGTCAATGGCTGTTCCACTGTAAATGGTACCAGGTAGGTTACTGATTTCAGCTTGCATTGGAGTATTCCATGTCACTGAGCACTCTACATGCAATATCTATACAGTTCCAAATCACCCAGAGTAGTTATGTACACAACCTTACCACAGAATGCATTGAATAGAAAGTAATGCATTCAACTCAATGGAGTGTACAGTTCAATTTTGCTGATAACTACTATGTGCTAACATGATGTAAACATTGTTAGCACACTAACCATATGATTTAGAGTTGTCTGCAACCAATTTTATGAGTGTGCTACCTATACTCCAGAAGTTACTTTCAGTAGCATTACCTTCTCTACACATTGGAACTTTAGCTTTGCAGAATTAAACCAAGTCAATGGATGTTCCACTGTAAATGGTCCCAGGTAGGTTACTGAATTCAGCTTCCATTGGAGTATTCCATGTCACTGAGCACTCTACATGCAATATCTATACAATTCCAAATCACCCCGAGTAGTTATTTACACAACCTTACCACAGAATGCATTGAATAGAAAGTAATGCATTCAACTCAATGGAGTGTACAGTTCAATTTTGCTGATAACTACTATGTGCTAACATGATGTAAACATTGTTAGCACACTAGCCATATGATTTAGAGTTGTCTGCAACCAATTTTATGAGTGTGCTACCTATGCTCCAGAAGTTACTTTCAGTAGCATTACCTTCTCTACACATTGGAACTTTAGCTTTGCAGAATTAAACCAAGTCAATGGATGTTCCACTGTAAATGGTCCCAGGTAGGTTACTGAATTCAGCTTGCATTGGAGTATTCCATGTCACTGAGCACTCTACATGCAATATCTATACAATTCCAAATCACCCCGAGTAGTTATTTACACAACCTTACCACAGAATGCATTGAATAGAAAGTAATGCATTCAACTCAATGGAGTGTACAGTTCAATTTTGCTGATAGCTACTATGTGCTAACATGATGTAAACATTGTTAGCACACTAACCATATGATTTAGAGTTGTCTGCAACCAATTTTATGAGTGTGCTACCTATACTCCAGAAGTTACTTTCAGTAGCATTACCTTCTCTACACATTGGAACTTTAGCTTTGCAGAATAAAACCAAGTCAATGGATGTTCCACTGTAAATGGTCCCAGGTAGGTTACTGAATTCAGCTTGCATTGGAGTATTCCATGTCACTGAGCACTCTACATGCAATATCTATACAATTCCAAATCACCCCGAGTAGTTATTTACACAAACTTACCACAGAATGCATTGAATAGAAAGTAATGCATTCAACTCAATGGAGTGTACAGTTCAATTTTGCTGATAACTACTATGTGCTAACATGATGTAAACATTGTTAGCACACTAGCCATATGATTTAGAGTTGTCTGCAACCAATTTTATGAGTGTGCTACCTATGCTCCAGAAGTTACTTTCAGTAACATTACCTTCTCTACACATTGGAACTTTAGCCTTTGCAGAATAAAACCAAGTCAATGGATGTTCCACTGTAAATAGTAACAGGTAGGTTACTGAAATCAGCTTCCATTGGAATATTCCATGGCACTGAGCACTCTACTTGCAATATCTATACAGTTCCAAATCACCCACAGTAGTTATGTACACAGCCTTATCACAGAATGCATTGAATAGAAAGTAATGCATTCAACTCAATGGAGTGTACAGTTCAATTTTGCAGATAACCACTATGTGCTAACATGATGTAAACATTGTTAGCACACTAACCATATGATTTAGAGTTGTCTGCAACCAATTTAAAGGGTGTGCTACCTATGCTCCAGAAGTTACTTTCAGTAGCATTACCTTCTCTACACATTGGAACTTTAGCCTTTGCAGAATAAAACCAAGTCAATGGCTGTTCCACTGTAAATGGTACCAGGTAGGTTACTGATTTCAGCTTGCATAGGAGTATTCCATGTCACTGAGCACTCTACATGCAATATCTATACAGTTCCAAATCACCCAGAGTAGTTATGTACACAACCTTACCACAGAATGCATTGAATAGAAAGTAATGCATTCAACTCAATGGAGTGTACAGTTCAATTTTGCTGATAACTACTGTGTGCTAACATGATGTAAACATTGTTAGCACACTAACCATATGATTTAGAGTTGTCTGCAACCAATTTTATGAGTGTGCTACCTATACTCCAGAAGTTACTTTCAGTAGCATTACCTTCTCTACACATTGGAACTTTAGCTTTGCAGAATTAAACCAAGTCAATGGATGTTCCACTGTAAATGGTCCCAGGTAGGTTACTGAATTCAGCTTGCATTGGAGTATTCCATGTCACTGAGCACTCTACATGCAATATCTATACAATTCCAAATCACCCCGAGTAGTTATTTACACAACCTTACCACAGAATGCATTGAATAGAAAGTAATGCATTCAACTCAATGGAGTGTACAGTTCAATTTTGCTGATAACTACTATGTGCTAACATGATGTAAACATTGTTAGCACACTAACCATATGATTTAGAGTTGTCTGCAACCAATTTTATGAGTGTGCTACCTATGCTCCAGAAGTTACTTTCAGTAGCATTACCTTCTCTACACATTGGAACTTTAGCCTTTACAGAATAAAACCAAGTCAATGGATGTTCCACTGTAAATAGTAGCAGGTAGGTTACTGAATTCAGCTTGCATTGGAGTATTCCATGGCACTGAGCACTCTACTTGCAATATCTATACAGTTCCAAATCACCCAGAGTAGTTATGTACACAACCTTACCACAGAATGCATTGAAAAGAAAGTAATGCATTCAACTCAAAGGAGTGTACAGTTCAATTTTGCTGATAACTACTATGTGCTAACATGATGTAAACATTGTTAGCACACTAACCATATGATTTAGAGTTGTCTGCAACCAATTTTATGGGTGTGCTACCTATGCTCCAGAAGTTACTTTCCGTAGCATTACCTTCTCTACACATTGGAACTTTAGCCTTTGCAGAATAAAACCAAGTCAATGGCTGTTCCACTGTAAATGGTACCAGGTAGGTTACTGATTTCAGCTTGCATTGGAGTATTCCATGGCACTGAGCACTCTACTTGCAATATCTATACAGTTCCAAATCACCCAGAGTAGTTATGTACACAACCTTACCACAGAATGCATTGAAAAGAAAGTAATGCATTCAACTCAAAGGAGTGTACAGTTCAATTTTGCTGATAACTACTATGTGCTAACATGATGTAAACATTGTTAGCACACTAACCATATGATTTAGAGTTGTCTGCAACCAATTTAATGGGTGTGCTACCTATGCTCCAGAAGTTACTTTCAGTAGCATTACCTTCTCTACACATTGGAACTTTAGCCTTTGCAGAATAAAACCAAGTCAATGGCTGTTCCACTGTAAATGGTACCAGGTAGGTTACTGATTTCAGCTTGCATAGGAGTATTCCATGTCACTGAGCACTCTACATGCAATATCTATACAGTTCCAAATCACCCAGAGTAGTTATGTACACAACCTTACCACAGAATGCATTGAATAGAAAGTAATGCATTCAACTCAATGGAGTGTACAGTTCAATTTTGCTGATAACTACTGTGTGCTAACATGATGTAAACATTGTTAGCACACTAACCATATGATTTAGAGTTGTCTGCAACCAATTTTATGAGTGTGCTACCTATACTCCAGAAGTTACTTTCAGTAGCATTACCTTCTCTACACATTGGAACTTTAGCTTTGCAGAATTAAACCAAGTCAATGGATGTTCCACTGTAAATGGTCCCAGGTAGGTTACTGAATTCAGCTTGCATTGGAGTATTCCATGTCACTGAGCACTCTACATGCAATATCTATACAATTCCAAATCACCCCGAGTAGTTATTTACACAACCTTACCACAGAATGCATTGAATAGAAAGTAATGCATTCAACTCAATGGAGTGTACAGTTCAATTTTGCTGATAACTACTATGTGCTAACATGATGTAAACATTGTTAGCACACTAACCATATGATTTAGAGTTGTCTGCAACCAATTTTATGAGTGTGCTACCTATGCTCCAGAAGTTACTTTCAGTAGCATTACCTTCTCTACACATTGGAACTTTAGCCTTTGCAGAATAAAACCAAGTCAATGGATGTTCCACTGTAAATAGTAGCAGGTAGGTTACTGAATTCAGCTTGCATTGGAGTATTCCATGGCACTGAGCACTCTACTTGCAATATCTATACAGTTCCAAATCACCCAGAGTAGTTATGTACACAACCTTACCACAGAATGCATTGAAAAGAAAGTAATGCATTCAACTAAAAGGAGTGTACAGTTCAATTTTGCTGATAACTACTATGTGCTAACATGATGTAAACATTTTTAGCACACTAACCATATGATTTAGAGTTGTCTGCAACCAATTTTATGGGTGTGCTACCTATGCTCCAGAAGTTACTTTCAGTAGCATTACCTTCTCTACACATTGGAACTTTAGCCTTTGCAGAATAAAACCAAGTCAATGGCTGTTCCACTGTAAATGGTACCAGGTAGTTTACTGATTTCAGCTTGCATTGGAGTATTCCATGGCACTGAGCACTCTACTTGCAATATCTATACAGTTCCAAATCACCCCGAGTAGTTATGTACACAACCTTACCACAGAATGCATTGAAAAGAAAGTAATGCATTCAACTCAAAGGAGTGTACAGTTCAATTTTGCTGATAACTACTATGTGCTAACATGATGTAAACATTGTTAGCACACTAGCCATATGATTTAGAGTTGTCTGCAACCAATTTTATGAGTGTGCTACCTATGCTCCAGAAGTTACTTTCAGTAGCATTACCTTCTATACACATTGGAACTTTAGCCTTTGCAGAATAAAACCAAGTCAATGGATGTTCCACTGTAAATAGTAACAGGTAGGTTACTGAAATCAGCTTCCATTGGAGTATTCCATGGCACTGAGCACTCTACTTGCAATATCTATACAGTTCCAAATCACCCACAGTAGTTATGTACACAGCCTTATCACAGAATGCATTGAATAGAAAGTAATGCATTCAACTCAATGGAGTGTACAGTTCAATTTTGCAGATAACCACTATGTGCTAACATGATGTAAACATTGTTAGCACACTAACCATATGATTTAGAGTTGTCTGCAACCAATTTAATGGGTGTGCTACCTATGCTCCAGAAGTTACCTTCAGTAGCATTACCTTCTCTACACATTGGAACTTTAGCCTTTGCAGAATAAAACCAAGTCAATGGCTGTTCCACTGTAAATGGTACCAGGTAGGTTACTGATTTCAGCTTGCATAGGAGTATTCCATGTCACTGAGCACTCTACATGCAATATCTATACAGTTCCAAATCACCCAGAGTAGTTATGTACACAACCTTACCACAGAATGCATTGAATAGAAAGTAATGCATTCAACTCAATGGAGTGTACAGTTTAATTTTGCTGATAACTACTGTGTGCTAACATGATGTAAACATTGTTAGCACACTAACCATATGATTTAGAGTTGTCTGCAACCAATTTTATGAGTGTGCTACCTATACTCCAGAAGTTACTTTCAGTAGCATTACCTTCTCTACACATTGGAACTTTAGCTTTGCAGAATTAAACCAAGTCAATGGATGTTCCACTGTAAATGGTCCCAGGTAGGTTACTGAATTCAGCTTGCATTGGAGTATTCCATGTCACTGAGCACTATACATGCAATATCTATACAATTCCAAATCACCCCGAGTAGTTATTTACACAACCTTACCACAGAATGCATTGAATAGAAAGTAATGCATTCAACTCAATGGAGTGTACAGTTCAATTTTGCTGATAACTACTATGTGCTAACATGATGTAAACATTGTTAGCACACTAACCATATGATTTAGAGTTGTCTGCAACCAATTTTATGAGTGTGCTACCTATGCTCCAGAAGTTACTTTCAGTAGCATTACCTTCTCTACACATTGGAACTTTAGCCTTTGCAGAATAAAACCAAGTCAATGGATGTTCCACTGTAAATAGTAGCAGGTAGGTTACTGAATTCAGCTTGCATTGGAGTATTCCATGGCACTGAGCACTCTACTTGCAATATCTATACAGTTCCAAATCACCCAGAGTAGTTATGTACACAACCTTACCACAGAATGCACTGAAAAGAAAGTAATGCATTCAACTCAAAGGAGTGTACAGTTCAATTTTGCTGATAACTACTATGTGCTAACATGATGTAAACATTGTTAGCACACTAACCATATGATCTAGAGTTGTCTGCAACCAATTTTATGGGTGTGCTACCTATGCTCCAGAAGTTACTTTCAGTAGCTTTACCTTCTCTACACATTGGAACTTTAGCCTTTGCAGAATAAAACCAAGTCAATGGCTGTTCCACTGTAAATGGTACCAGGTAGGTTACTGATTTCAGCTTGCATTGGAGTATTCCATGTCACTGAGCACTCTACATGCAATATCTATACAGTTCCAAATCACCCAGAGTAGTTATGTACACAACCTTACCACAGAATGCATTGAATAGAAAGTAATGCATTCAACTCAATGGAGTGTACAGTTCAATTTTGCTGATAACTACTATGTGCTAACATGATGTAAACATTGTTAGCACACTAACCATATGATTTAGAGTTGTCTGCAACCAATTTTATGAGTGTGCTACCTATGCTCCAGAAGTTACTTTCAGTAGCATTACCTTCTCTACACATTGGAACTTTAGCCTTTGCAGAATAAAACCAAGTCAATGGATGTTCCACTGTAAATAGTAACAGGTAGGTTACTGATTTCAGCTTGCATTGGAGTATTCCATGTCACTGAGCACTCTACATGCAATATCTATACAGTTCCAAATCACCCAGAGTAGTTATGTACACAACCTTACCACAGAATGCATTGAATAGAAAGTAATGCATTCAACTCAATGGAGTGTACAGTTCAATTTTGCCTATAACTACTATGTGCTAACATGATGTAAACATTGTTAGCACACTAACCATATGATTTAGAGTTGTCTGCAACCAATTTTATGAGTGTGCTACCTATACTCCAGAAGTTACTTTCAGTAGCATTACCTTCTCTACACATTGGAACTTTAGCTTTGCAGAATTAAACCAAGTCAATGGATGTTCCACTGTAAATGGTCCCAGGTAGGTTACTGAATTCAGCTTGCATTGGAGTATTCCATGTCACTGAGCACTCTACATGCAATATCTATACAATTCCAAATCACCCCGAGTAGTTATTTACACAACCTTACCACAGAATGCATTGAATAGAAAGTAATGCATTCAACTCAATGGAGTGTACAGTTCAATTTTGCTGATAACTACTATGTGCTAACATGATGTAAACATTGTTAGCACACTAGCCATATGATTTAGAGTTGTCTGCAACCAATTTTATGAGTGTGCTACCTATGCTCCAGAAGTTACTTTCAGTAGCATTACCTTCTCTACACATTGGAACTTTAGCCTTTGCAGAATAAAACCAAGTCAATGGATGTTCCACTGTAAATAGTAACAGGTAGGTTACTGAAATCAGCTTCCATTGGAGTATTCCATGGCACTGAGCACTCTACTTGCAATATCTATACATTTCCAAATCACCCACAGTAGTTATGTACACAGCCTTATCACAGAATGCATTGAATAGAAAGTAATGCATTCAACTCAATGGAGTGTACAGTTCAATTTTGCAGATAACCACTATGTGCTAACATGATGTAAACATTGTTAGCACACTAACCATATGATTTAGAGTTGTCTGCAACCAATTTAATGGGTGTGCTACCTATGCTCCAGAAGTTACTTTCAGTAGCATTACCTTCTCTACACATTGGAACTTTAGCCTTTGCAGAATAAAACCAAGTCAATGGCTGTTCCACTGTAAATGGTACCAGGTAGGTTACTGATTTCAGCTTGCATAGGAGTATTCCATGTCACTGAGCACTCTACATGCAATATCTATACAGTTCCAAATCACCCAGAGTAGTTATGTACACAACCTTACCACAGAATGCATTGAATAGAAAGTAATGCATTCAACTCAATGGAGTGTACAGTTCAATTTTGCTGATAACTACTGTGTGCTAACATGATGTAAACATTGTTAGCACACTAACCATATGATTTAGAGTTGTCTGCAACCAATTTTATGAGTGTGCTACCTATACTCCAGAAGTTACTTTCAGTAGCATTACCTTCTCTACACATTGGAACTTTAGCTTTGCAGAATTAAACCAAGTCAATGGATGTTCCACTGTAAATGGTCCCAGGTAGGTTACTGAATTCAGCTTGCATTGGAGTATTCCATGTCACTGAGCACTCTACATGCAATATCTATACAATTCCAAATCACCCCGAGTAGTTATTTACACAACCTTACCACAGAATGCATTGAATAGAAAGTAATGCATTCAACTCAATGGAGTGTACAGTTCAATTTTGCTGATAACTACTATGTGCTAACATGATGTAAACATTGTTAGCACACTAACCATATGATTTAGAGTTGTCTGCAACCAATTTTATGAGTGTGCTCCCTATGCTCCAGAAGTTACTTTCAGTAGCATTACCTTCTCTACACATTGGAACTTCAGCCTTTGCAGAATAAAACCAAGTCAATGGATGTTCCACTGTAAATAGTAGCAGGTAGGTTACTGAATTCACCTTGCATTGGAGTATTCCATGGCACTGAGCACTCTACTTGCAATATCTATACAGTTCCAAATCACCCAGAGTAGTTATGTACACAACCTTACCACAGAATGCATTGAAAAGAAAGTAATGCATTCAACTCAAAGGAGTGTACAGTTCAATTTTGCTGATAACTACTATGTGCTAACATGATGTAAACATTGTTAGCACACTAACCATATGATTTAGAGTTGTCTGCAACCAATTTTATGAGTGTGCTACCTATACACCAGAAGTTACTTTCAGTAGCATTACCTTCTCTACACATTGGAACTTTAGCTTTGCAGAATAAAACCAAGTCAATGGATGTTCCACTGTAAATAGTAACAGGTAGGTTACTGAATTCAGCTTGCATTGGAGTATTCCATGTCACTGAGCACTCTACATGCAATATCTATACAATTCCAAATCACCCCGAGTAGTTATTTACACAACCTTACCACAGAATGCATTGAATAGAAAGTAATGCATTCAACTCAATGGAGTGTACAGTTCAATTTTGCTGATAACTACTATGTGCTAACATGATGTAAACATTGTTAGCACACTAGCCATATGATTTAGAGTTGTCTGCAACCAATTTTATGAGTGTGCTACCTATGCTCCAGAAGTTACTTTCAGTAGCATTACCTTCTCTACACATTGGAACTTTAGCCTTTGCAGAATAAAACCAAGTCAATGGATGTTCCACTGTAAATAGTAACAGGTAGGTTACTGAATTCAGCTTGCATTGGAGTATTCCATGGCACTGAGCACTCTACTTGCAATATCTATACAATTCCAAATCACCCCGAGTAGTTATGTACACAAACTTACCACAGAATGCATTGAATAGAAAGTAATGCATTCAACTCAATGGAGTGTACAGTTCAATTTTGCTGATAACTACTATGTGCTAACATGATGTAAACATTGTTAGCACACTAACCATATGATTTAGAGTTGTCTGCAACCAATTTTATGGGTGTGCTACCTATGCTCCAGAAGTTACTTTCAGTAGCATTACCTTCACTACACATTGGATCTTTAGCCTTTGCAGAATAAAACCAAGTCAATGGATGTTCCACTGTAAATAGTAACAGGTAGGTTACTGAATTCAGCTTGCATTGGAGTATTCCATGGCACTGAGCACTCTACTTGCAATATCTATACAGTTCCAAATCACCCACAGTAGTTATGTACACAGCCTTATCAAAGAATGCATTGAATAGAAAGTAATGCATTCAACTCAATGGAGTGTACAGTTCAATTTTGCTGATAACTACTATGTGCTAACATAATGTAAACATTGTTAGCACACTAACCATATGATTTAGAGTTGTCTGCAACCAATTTTATGAGTGTGCTACCTATGCTCCAGAAGTTACTTTCAGTAGCATTACCTTCTCTACACATTGGCACTTTAGCCTTTGCAGAATTAAACCAAGTCAATGGCTGTTCCACTGTAAATGGTCCCAGGTAGGTTACTGAATTCAGCTTGCATTGGTGTATTCCATGGCACTGAGCACTCTACATGCAATATCTATACAATTCCAAATCACCCCGAGTAGTTATGTACACAAACTTACCACAGAATGCATTGAATAGAAAGTAATGCATTCAACTCAATGGAGTGTACAGTTCAATTTTGCTGATAACTACTATGTGCTAACATGATGTAAACATTGTTAGCACACTAACCATATGATTTAGAGTTGTCTGCAACCAATTTTATGAGTGTGCTACCTATGCTCCAGAAGTTACATTCAGTAGCATTACCTTCTCTACACATTGGAACTTTAGCCTTTGCAGAATTAAACCAAGTCAATGGCTGTTCCACTGTAAATGGTCCCAGGTAGGTTACTGAATTCAGCTTGCATTGGTGTATTCCATGTCACTGAGCACTCTACATGCAATATCTATACAATTCCAAATCACCCCGAGTAGTTATGTACACAAACTTACCACAGAATGCATTGAATAGAAAGTAATGCATTCAACTCAATGGAGTGTACAGTTCAATTTTGCTGATAACTACTATGTGCTAACATGATGTAAACATTGTTAGCACACTAACCATATGATTTAGAGTTGTCTGCAACCAATTTTATGGGTGTGCTACCTATGCTCCAGAAGTTACTTTCAGTAGCATTACCTTCTCTACACATTGGAACTTTAGCCTTTGCAGAATTAAACCAAGTCAATGGCTGTTCCACTGTAAATGGTCCCAGGTAGGTTACTGAATTCAGCTTGCATTGGAGTATTCCATGTCACTGAACACTCTACATGCAATATCTATACAATTCCAAATCACCCCGAGTAGTTATGTACACAAACTTACCACAGAATGCATTGAATAAAAAGTAATGCATTCAACTCAATGGAGTGTACAGTTCAATTTTGCTGATGACTACTGTGTGCTAACATGATGTAAACATTGTTAGCACACTAACCATATGATTTAGAGTTGTCTGCAACCAATTTTATGAGTGTGCTACCTATGCTCCAGAAGTTACTTTCAGTAGCATTACCTTCTCTACACATTGGAACTTTAGCCTTTGCAGAATTAAACCAAGTCAATGGCTGTTCCACTGTAAATGGTCCCAGGTAGGTTACTGAATTCAGCTTGCATTGGAGTATTCCATGTCACTGAGCACTCTACATGCAATATCTATACAATTCCAAATCACCCCGAGTAGTTATGTACACAAACTTACCACAGAATGCATTGAATAGAAAGTAATGCATTCAACTCAATGGAGTGTACAGTTCAATTTTGCTGATAACTACTATGTGCTAACATGATGTAAACATTGTTAGCACACTAACCATATGATTTAGAGTTGTCTGCAACCAATTTTATGGGTGTGCTACCTAATGTCCAGAAGTTACTTTCAGTAGCATTACCTTCTCTACACATTGGATCTTTAGCCTTTGCAGAATAAAACCAAGTCAATGGATGTTCCACTGTAAATAGTAACAGGTAGGTTACTGAATTCAGCTTGCATTGGAGTATTCCATGGCACTGAGCACTCTACTTGCAATATCTATACAGTTCCAAATCACCCACAGCAGTTATGTACACAGCCATATGAAAGAATGCATTGAATAGAAAGTAATGCATTCAACTCAATGGAGTGTACAGTTCAATTTTGCTGATAACTACTATGTGCTAACATGATGTAAACATTGTTAGCACACTAACCATATGATTTAGAGTTGTCTGCAACCAATTTTATGAGTGTGCTACCTATGCTCCAGAAGTTACTTTCAGTAGCATTACCTTCTCTACACATTGGAACTTTAGCCTTTGCAGAATAAAACCAAGTCAATGGATGTTCCACTGTAAATAGTAACAGGTAGGTTACTGAATTCAGCTTGCATTGGAGTATTCCATGGCACTGAGCACTCTACTTGCAATATCTATACAGTTCCAAATCACCCAGAGTAGTTATGTACAGAAACTTACCACAGAATGCATTGAATAGAAATTAATGCATTCAAATCAATGGAGTCTACAGTTCAATTTTGCTGATAACTACTATGTGCTAACATGATGTAAACATTGTTAGCAAACTAACCATATGATTTAGAGTTGTCTGCAACCAATTTTATGAGTGTGCTACTTATACTCCAGAAGTTACTTTCAGTAGCATTACCTTCTCTACACATTGGAACTTTAGCCTTTGCAGAATTAAACCAAGTCAATGGCTGTTCCACCGTAAATGGTCCCAGGTAGGTTACTGAATTCAGCTTGCATTGGAGTATTCCATGTCACTGAGCACTCTACATGCAATATCTATACAATTCCAAATCACCCCGAGTAGTTATGTACACAAACTTACCACAGAATGCATTGAATAAAATGTAATGCATTCAACTCAATGGAGTGTACAGTTCAATTTTGCTGATAACTACTGTGTGCTAACATGATGTAAACATTGTTAGCACACTAACCATATGATTTAGAGTTGTCTGCAACCAATTTTATGGGTGTGCTACATATGCTCCAGAAGTTACTTTCAGTAGCATTACCTTCTCTACACATTGGATCTTTAGCCTTTGCAGAATAAAACCAAGTCAATGGATGTTCCACTGTAAATAGTAACAGGTAGGTTACTGAATTCAGCTTGCATTGGAGTATTCCATGTCACTGAGCACTCTACATGCAATATCTATACAATTCCAAATCACCCCGAGTAGTTATGTACACAAACTTACCACAGAATGCATTGAATAGAAAGTAATGCATTCAACTCAATGGAGTGTACAGTTCAATTTTGCTGATAACTACTATGTGCTAACATGATGTAAACATTGTTAGCACACTAACCATATGATTTAGAGTTGTCTGCAACCAATTTTATGGGTGTGCTACCTAATGTCCAGAAGTTACTTTCAGTAGCATTACCTTCTCGAAACATTGGATCTTTCGCCTTTGCAGAATAA
This sequence comes from Hypanus sabinus, assembly GCF_030144855.1. Lineage (NCBI taxonomy): Eukaryota > Metazoa > Chordata > Chondrichthyes > Myliobatiformes > Dasyatidae > Hypanus > Hypanus sabinus. The sequence continues at coordinate 84,434 of NW_026779074.1, read as the reverse complement.
AACCAAGTCAATGGATGTTCCACTGTAAATAGTAACAGGTAGGTTACTGAATTCAGCTTGCATTGGAGTATTCCATGGCACTGAGCACTCTACTTGCAATATCTATACAGTTCCAAATCACCCACAGCAGTTATGTACACAGCCATATGAAAGAATGCATTGAATAGAAAGTAATGCATTCAACTCAATGGAGTGTACAGTTCAATTTTGCTGATAACTACTATGTGCTAACATGATGTAAACATTGTTAGCACACTAACCATATGATTTAGAGTTGTCTGCAACCAATTTTATGAGTGTGCTACCTATGCTCCAGAAGTTACTTTCAGTAGCATTACCTTCTCTACACATTGGAACTTTAGCCTTTGCAGAATAAAACCAAGTCAATGGATGTTCCACTGTAAATAGTAACAGGTAGGTTACTGAATTCAGCTTGCATTGGAGTATTCCATGGCACTGAGCACTCTACTTGCAATATCTATACAGTTCCAAATCACCCAGAGTAGTTATGTACACAACCTTACCACAGAATGCATTGAATAGAAATTAATGCATTCAAATCAATGGAGTGTACAGTTCAATTTTGCTGATAACTACTATGTGCTAACATGATGTAAACATTGTTAGCACACTAACCATATGATTTAGAGTTGTCTGCAACCAATTTTATGAGTGTGCTACTTATACTCCAGAAGTTACTTTCAGTAGCATTACCTTCTCTACACATTGGAACTTTAGCCTTTGCAGAATTAAACCAAGTCAATGGCTGTTCCACCGTAAATGGTCCCAGGTAGGTTACTGAATTCAGCTTGCATTGGAGTATTCCATGTCACTGAGCACTCTACATGCAATATCTATACAATTCCAAATCACCCCGAGTAGTTATGTACACAAACTTACGACAGAATGCATTGAATAAAATGTAATGCATTCAACTCAATGGAGTGTACAGTTCAATTTTGCTGATAACTACTATGTGCTAACATGATGTAAACATTGTTAGCACACTAACCATATGATTTAGAGTTGTCTGCAACCAATTTTATGGGTGTGCTACCTATGCTCCAGAAGTTACTTTCAGTAGCATTACCTTCTCTACACATTGGATCTTTAGCCTTTGCAGAATAAAACCAAGTCAATGGATGTTCCACTGTAAATAGTAACAGGTAGGTTACTGAATTCAGCTTGCATTGGAGTATTCCATGGCACTGAGCACTCTACTTGCAATATCTATACAGTTCCAAATCACCCACAGCAGTTATGTACACAGCCTTATCAAAGAATGCATTGAATAGAAAGTAATGCATTCAACTCAATGGAGTGTACAGTTCAATTTTGCCGATAACTACTATGTGCTAACATGATGTAAACATTGTTAGCACACTAACCATATGATTTAGAGTTGTCTGCAACCAATTTTATGAGTGTGCTACCTATGCTCCAGAAGTTACTTTCAGTAGCATTACCTTCTCTACACATTGGAACTTTAGCCTTTGCAGAATTAAACCAAGTCAATGGCTGTTCCACTGTAAATGGTACCAGGTAGGTTACTGATTTCAGCTTGCATTGGAGTATTCCATGTCACTGAGCACTCTACATGCAATATCTATACAATTCCAAATCACCCCGAGTAGTTATGTACACAAACTTACCACAGAATGCATTGAATAGAAAGTAATGCATTCAACTCAATGGAGTGTACAGTTCAATTTTGCTGATAACTACTATGTGCTAACATGATGTAAACATTGTTAGCACACTAACCATATGATTTAGAGTTGTCTGCAACCAATTTTATGGGTGTGCTACCTAATGTCCAGAAGTTACTTTCAGTAGCATTACCTTCTCTACACATTGGATCTTTAGCCTTTGCAGAATAAAACCAAGTCAATGGATGTTCCACTGTAAATAGTAACAGGTAGGTTACTGAATTCAGCTTGCATTGGAGTATTCCATGGCACTGAGCACTCTACTTGCAATATCTATACAGTTCCAAATCACCCACAGCAGTTATGTACACAGCCATATGAAAGAATGCATTGAATAGAAAGTAATGCATTCAACTCAATGGAGTGTACAGTTCAATTTTGCTGATAACTACTATGTGCTAACATGATGTAAACATTGTTAGCACACTAACCATATGATTTAGAGTTGTCTGCAACCAATTTTATGAGTGTGCTACCTATGCTCCAGAAGTTACTTTCAGTAGCATTACCTTCTCTACACATTGGAACTTTAGCCTTTGCAGAATAAAACCAAGTCAATGGATGTTCCACTGTAAATAGTAACAGGTAGGTTACTGAATTCAGCTTGCATAGGAGTATTACATGTCACTGAGCACTCTACATGCAATATCTATACAATTCCAAATCACCCCGAGTAGTTATGTACACAAACTTACCACAGAATGCATTGAATAGAAAGTAATGCATTCAACTCAATGGAGTGTACAGTTCAATTTTGCTGATAACTACTATGTGCTAACATGATGTAAACATTGTTAGCACACTAACCATATGATTTAGAGTTGTCTGCAACCAATTTTATGAGTGTGCTACCTATGCTCCAGAAGTTACTTTCAGTAGCATTACCTTCTCTACACATTGGAACTTTAGCCTTTGCAGAATAAAACCAAGTCAATGGATGTTCCACTGTAAATAGTAACAGGTAGGTTACTGAATTCAGCTTGCATTGGAGTATTCCATGGCACTGAGCACTCTACTTGCAATATCTATACAGTTCCAAATCACCCAGAGTAGTTATGTACACAACCTTACCACAGAATGCATTGAATAGAAAGTAATGCATTCAACTCAATGGAGTGTATAGTTCAATTTTGCTGATAACTACTGTGTGCTAACATGATGTAAACATTGTTAGCACACTAACCATATGATTTAGAGTTGTCTGCAACCAATTTTATGAGTGTGCTACCTATGCTCCAGAAGTTACTTTCAGTAGCATTACCTTCTCTACACATTGGAACTTTAGCCTTTGCAGAATTAAACCAAGTCAATGGCTGTTCCACTGTAAATGGTCCCAGGTAGGTAACTGAATTCAGCTTGCATTGGAGTATTCCATGTCACTGAGCACTCTACATGCAATATCTATACAATTCCAAATCACACCGAGTAGTTATGTACACAAACTTACCACAGAATGCATTGAATAGAAAGTAATGCATTCAACTCAATGGAGTGTACAGTTCAATTTTGCTGATAACTACTATGTGCTAACATGATGTAAACATTGTTAGCACACTAACCATATGATTTAGAGTTGTGTGCAACCAATTTTATGAGTGTGCTACCTATGCTCCAGAAGTTACTTTCAGTAGCATTACCTTCTCTACACATTGGAACTTTAGCCTTTGCAGAATAAAACCAAGTCAATGGATGTTCCACTGTAAATAGTAACAGGTAGGTTACTGAATTCAGCTTGCATTGGAGTATTCCATGGCACTGAGCACTCTACTTGCAATATCTATACAGTTCCAAATCACCCACAGTAGTTATGTACACAGCCTTATCAAAGAATGCATTGAATAGAAAGTAATGCATTCAACTCAATGGTGTGTACAGTTCAATTTTGCTGAAAACTACTATGTGCTAACATAATGTAAACATTGTTAGCACACTAACCATATGATTTAGAGTTGTCTGCAACCAATTTTATGAGTGTGCTACCTATACTCCAGAAGTTACTTTCAGTAGCATTACCTTCTCTACACATTGGAACTTTAGCCTTTGCAGAATTAAACCAAGTCAATGGCTGTTCCACTGTAAATGGTCCCAGGTAGGTTACTGATTTCAGCTTGCATAGGAGTATTACATGTCACTGAGCACTCTACATGCAATATCTATACAATTCCAAATCACCCCGAGTAGTTATGTACACAAAATTACCACAGAATGCATTGAATAGAAAGTAATGCATTCAACTCAATGGAGTGTACAGTTCAATTTTGCTGATAACTACTATGTGCTAACATGATGTAAACATTGTTAGCACACTAACCATATGATTTAGAGTTGTCTGCAACCAATTTTATGGGTGTGCTACCTATCCTCCAGAAGTTACTTTCAGTAGCATTACCTTCTCTACACATTGGAACTTTAGCCTTTGCAGAATAAAACCGTCAATGGCTGTTCCACTGTAAATAGTACCAGGTAGGTTACTGATTTCAGCTTGCATAGGAGTATTACATGTCACTGAGCACTCTACATGCAATATCTATACAATTCCAAATCACCCCGAGTAGTTATGTACACAAACTTACCACAGAATGCATTGAATAGAAAGTAATGCATTCAACTCAATGGAGTGTACAGTTCAATTTTGCTGATAACTACTATGTGCTAACATGATGTAAACATTGTTAGCACACTAACCATATGATTTAGAGTTGTCTGCAACCAATTTTATGAGTGTGCTACCTATGCTCCAGAAGTTACTTTCAGTAGCATTACCTTCTCTACACATTGGAACTTTAGCCTTTGCAGAATAAAACCAAGTCAATGGATGTTCCACTGTAAATAGTAACAGGTAGGTTACTGAATTCAGCTTGCATTGGAGTATTCCATGGCACTGAGCACTCTACTTGCAATATCTATACAGTTCCAAATCACCCAGAGTAGTTATGTACACAACCTTACCACAGAATGCATTGAATAGAAAGTAATGCATTCAACTCAATGGAGTGTACAGTTCAATTTTGCTGATAACAACTATGTGCTAACATGATGTAAACATTGTTAGCACACTAACCATATGATTTAGAGTTGTCTTCAACCAATTTTATGAGTGTGCTACCTATACTCCAGAAGTTACTTTCAGTAGCATTACCTTCTCTACACATTGGAACTTTAGCCTTTGCAGAACTAAACCAAGTCAATGGTTGTTCCACTGTAAATGGTCCCAGGTAGGTTACTGAATTCAGCTTGCATTGGAGTATTCCATGTCACTGAGCACTCTACATGCAATATCTATACAATTCCAAATCACCCCGAGTAGTTATTTACACAACCTTACCACAGAATGCATTGAATAGAAAGTAATGCATTCAACTCAATGGAGTGTACAGTTCAATTTTGCTGATAACTACTATGTGCTAACATGAAGTAAACATTGTTAGCACACTAACCATATGATTTAGAGTTGTCTGCAACGAATTTTATGAGTGTGCTACCTATGCTCCAGAAGTTACTTTCAGTAGCATTACCTTCTCTACACATTGGAACTTTAGCCTTTGCAGAATAAAACCAAGTCAATGGATGTTCCACGGTAAATAGTAACGGGTAGGTTACTGAATTCAGCTTGCATTGGAGTATTCCATGTCACTGAGCACTCTACATGCAATATCTATACAATTCCAAATCACCCCGAGTAGTTATGTACACAAACTTACCACAGAATGCATTGAATAGAAAGTAATGCATTGAACTCAATGGAGTGTACAGTTCAATTTTGCTGATAACTACTATGTGCTAACATGATGTAAACATTGTTAGCACACTAACCATATGATTTAGAGTTGTCTGCAACCAATTTTATGAGTGTGCTACCTATACTCCAGAAGTTACTTTCAGTAGCATTACCTTCTCTACACATTGGAACTTTAGCCTTTGCAGAATTAAACAAAGTCAATGGCTGTTCCACTGTGAATGGTCCCAGGTAGGTTACTGAATTCAGCTTGCATTGGAGTATTCCATGTCACTGAGCACTCTACATGCAATATCTATACAATTCCAAATCACCCCGAGTAGTTATGTACACAAACGTACCACAGAATGCATTGAATAGAAAGTAATGCATTGAACTCAATGGAGTGTACAGTTCAATTTTGCTGATAACTACTATGTGCTAACATGATGTAAACATTGTTAGCACACTAACCATATGATTTAGAGTTGTCTGCAAACAATTTTATGGGTGTGCTACCTATGCTCCAGAAGTTACTTTCAGTAGCATTACCTTCTCTACACATTGGAACTTTAGCCTTTGCAGAATAAAACCAAGTCAATGGCTGTTCCACTGTAAATGGTACCAGGTAGGTTACTGATTTCAGCTTGCATTGGAGTATTCCATGTCACTGAGTACTCTACATGCAATATCTATACAATTCCAAATCACCCCGAGTAGTTATGTACACCAACTTACCACAGAATGCATTGAATAGAAAGTAATGCATTCAACTCAATGGAGTGTACAGTTCAATTTTGCTGATAACTACTATGTGCTAACATGATGTAAACATTGTTAGCACACTAACCATATGATTTAGAGTTCTCTGCAACCAATTTTATGGGTGTGCTACCTATGCTCCAGAAGTTACTTTCAGTAGCATTACCTTCTCTACACATTGGAACTTTAGCCTTTGCAGAATTAAACCAAGTCAATGGCTGTTCCACTGTAAATGGTACCAGGTAGGTTACTGATTTCAGCTTGCATTGGAGTATTCCATGTCACTGAGCACTCTACATGCAATATCTATACAATTCCAAATCACCCCGAGTAGTTATGTACACAAACTTACCACAGAATGCATTGAATAGAAAGTAATGCATTCAACTCAATGGAGTGTACAGTTCAATTTTGCTGATAACTACTATGTGCTAACATGATGTAAACATTGTTAGCACACTAACCATATGATTTAGAGTTGTCTGCAACCAATTTTATGAGTGTGCTACCTATGCTCCAGAAGTTACTTTCAGTAGCATTACCTTCTCTACACATTGGAACTTTAGCCTTTGCAGAATAAAACCAAGTCAATGGATGTTCCACTGTAAATAGTAACAGGTAGGTTACTGAATTCAGCTTGCATTGGAGTATTCCATGGCACTGAGCACTCTACTTGCAATATCTATACAGTTCCAAATCACCCAGAGTAGTTATGTACACAACCTTACCACAGAATGCATTGAATAGAAAGTAATGCATTCAACTCAATGGAGTGTATAGTTCAATTTTTCTGATAACTACTGTGTGCTAACATGATGTAAACATTGTTAGCACACTAACCATAGGATTTAGAGTTGTCTGCAACCAATTTTATGAGTGTGCTACCTCTGCTCCAGAAGTTACTTTCAGTAGCATTACCTTCTCTACACATTGGAACTTTAGCCTTTGCAGAATTAAACCAAGTCAATGGCTGTTCCACTGTAAATGGTCCCAGGTAGGTTACTGAATTCAGCTTGCATTGGGGTATTCCATGTCACTGAGCACTCTACATGCAATATCTATACAATTCCAAATCACCCCGAGTAGTTATGTACACAAACTTACCACAGAATGCATTGAATACAAAGTAATGCATTCAACTCAATGGAGTGTACAGTTCAATTTTGCTGATAACTACTATCTGCTAACATGATGTAAACATTGTTAGCACACTAACCATATGATTTAGAGTTGTCTGCAACCAATTTTATGAGTGTGCTACCTATGCTCCAGAAGTTACTTTCAGTAGCATTACCTTCTCTACACATTGGAACTTTAGCCTTTGCAGAATTAAACCAAGTCAATGGCTGTTCCACTGTAAATGGTCCCAGGTAGGTTACTGAATTCAGCTTGCATTGGAGTATTCCATGTCACTGAGCACTCTACATGCAATATCAATACAATTCCAAATCACCCCGAGTAGTTATGTACACAACATTACCACAGAATGCATTGAATAGAAAGTAATGCATTCAACTCAATGGAGTGTACAGTTCAATTTTGCTGATAACTGCTATGTGCTAACATGATGTAAACATTGTAAGCACACTAACCATATGATTTAGAGTTGTCTGCAACCAATTTTTTGGGTGTGCTACCTATGCTCCAGAACTTACTTTCAGTAGCAATACCTTCTCTACACATTGGAACTTTAGCCTTTGCAGAATAAAACCAAGACAATGGCTGTTCCACTGTAAATGGTACAAGGTAGGTTACTGATTTCAGCTTGCATTGGAGTATTCCATGTCACTGAGCACTCTACATGCAATATCTATACAATTCCAAATCACCCCGAGTAGTTATGTACACAATCTTACCACAGAATGCATTGAATAGAAAGTAATGCATTCAACTCAATGGAGTGTACAGTTCAATTTTGCTGATAACTACTATGTGCTAACATGATGTAAACATTGTTAGCACACTAACCATATGATTTAGAGTTGTCTGCAACCAATTTTATGAGTGTGCTACCTATGCTCCAGAAGTTACTTTCAGTAGCATTACCTTCTCTACACATTGGAACTTTAGCCTTTGCCAAATAAAACCAAGTCAATGGATGTTCCACTGTAAATAGTAACAGGTAGGTTACTGAATTCAGCTTGCATTGGAGTATTCCATGGCACTGAGCACTCTACTTGCAATATCTATACAGTTCCAAATCACCCACAGTAGTTATGTACACAACCTTACCACAGAATGCATTGAATAGAAAGTAATGCATTGAACTCAATGGAGTGTACAGTTCAATTTTGCTCATAACTACTATGTGCTAATATGATGTAAACATTGTTAGCACACTAACCATATGATTTAGAGTTGTGTACAACCAATTTTATGAGTGTGCTACCTATACTCCAGAAGTTACTTTCAGTAGCATTACCTTCTCTACACATTGGAACTTTAGCCTTTGCAGAATAAAAGCAAGTCAATGGCTGTTCCACTGTAAATGGTCGCAGGTAGGTTACTGAATTCAGCTTGCATTGGAGTATTCCATGTCACTGAGCACTCTACATGCAATATCTATACAATTCCAAATCACCCCGAGTAGTTATGTACACAAACTTACCACAGAATGCATTGAATAGAAAGTAATGCATTCAACTCAATGGAGTGTACAGTTCAATTTTGCTGATAACTACTATGTGCTAACATGATGTAAACATTGTTAGCACACTAACCATATGATTTAGTGTTGTCTGCAACCAATTTTATGAGTGTGCTACCTATGCTCCAGAAGTTACTTTCAGTAGCATTACCTTCTCTACACATTGGAACTTTAGCCTTTGCAGAATTAAACCAAGTCAATGGCTGTTCCACTGTAAATGGTCCCAGGTAGGTTACTGAATTCAGCTTGCATTGGAGTATTCCATGTCACTGAGCACTCTACATGCAATATCTATACAATTCCAAATCACCCCGAGTAGTTATGTACACAAACTTACCACAGAATGCGTTGAATAGAAAGAAATGCATTCAACTCAATGGAGAGTACAGTTCAATTTTGCTGATAACTACTATGTGCTAACATGATGTGAGCATTGTTAGCACACTAACCATATGATTTAGAGTTGTCTGCAACCAATATTATGGGTGTGCTACCTATGCTCCAGAAGTTACTTTCAGTAGCATTACCTTCTCTACACATTGGAACTTTAGCCTTTGCAGAATAAAAGCAAGTCAATGGCTGTTCCACTGTAAATGGTACCAGGTAGGTTACTGATTTCAGCTTGCATTGGAGTATTCCATGTCACTGAACACTCTACATGCAATATCTATACAATTCCAAATCACCCCGAGTAGTTATGTACACAAACTTACCACAGAATGCATTGAATAGAAAGTAATGCATTCAACTCAATGGAGTGTACAGTTCAATTGTGCTGATAACTACTCTGTGCTAACATGATGTAACATTGTTAGCACACTAACCATATGATTTAGAGTTGTCTACAACCAATTTTATGAGTGTGCTACCTATGCTCCAGAAGTTACTTTCAGTAGCATTACCTTCTCTACACATTGGAACTTTAGCCTTTGCAGAATTAAACCAAGTCAATGGCTGTTCCACTGTAAATGGTCCCAGGTAGGTTACTGAATTCAGCTTGCATTGGAGTATTCCATGTCACTGAGCACTCTACATGCAATATCTATACAATTCCAAATCACCCCGAGTAGTTATGTACACAAACTTACCACAGAATGCATTGAATAGAAAGTAATGCATTCAACTCAATGGAGTGTACAGTTCAATTTTGCTGATAACTACTATGTGCTAACATGATGTAAACATTGTTAGCACACTAACCATATGATTTAGAGTTGTCTGCAACCAATTTTATGGGTGTGCTACCTATGCTCCAGAAGTTACTTTCAGTAGCATTACCTTCTCTACACATTGGAACTTTAGCCTTTGCAGAATTAAACCAAGTCAATGGCTGTTCCACTGTAAATGGTACCAGGTAGGTTACTGATTTCAGCTTGCATTGGAGTATTCCATGTCACTGAGCACTCTACATGCAATATCTATACAATTCCAAATCACCCCGAGAAGTTATGTACACAAACTTACCACAGAATGCATTGAATAGAAAGTAATGCATTCAACTCAATGGAGTGTACAGTTCAATTGTGCTGATAACTACTCTGTGCTAACATGATGTAACATTGTTAGCACACTAACCATATGATTTAGAGTTGTCTACAACCAATTTTATGAGTGTGCTACCTATGCTCCAGAAGTTACTTTCAGTAGCATTACCTTCTCTACACATTGGAACTTTAGCCTTTGCAGAATTAAACCAAGTCAATGGCTGTTCCACTGTAAATGGTCCCAGGTAGGTTACTGAATTCAGCTTGCATTGGAGTATTCCATGTCACTGAGCACTCTACATGCAATATCTATACAATTCCAAATCACCCCGAGTAGTTATGTACACAAACTTACCACAGAATGCATTGAATAGAAAGTAATGCATTCAACTCAATGGAGTGTACAGTTCAATTTTGCTGATAACTACTATGTGCTAACATGATGTAAACATTGTTAGCACACTAACCATATGATTTAGAGTTGTCTGCAACCAATTTTATGGGTGTGCTACCTATGCTCCAGAAGTTACTTTCAGTAGCATTACCTTCTCTACACATTGGAACTTTAGCCTTTGCAGAATTAAACCAAGTCAATGGCTGTTCCACTGTAAATGGTACCAGGTAGGTTACTGATTTCAGCTTGCATTGGAGTATTCCATGTCACTGAGCACTCTACATGCAATATCTATACAATTCCAAATCACCCCGAGAAGTTATGTACACAAACTTACCACAGAATGCATTGAATAGAAAGTAATGCATTCAACTCAATGGAGTGTACAGTTCAATTTTGCTGATAACTACTGCGTGCTAACATGATGTAAACATTGTTAGCACACTAACCATATGATTTAGAGTTGTCTGCAACCAATTTTATGAGTGTGCTACCTATGCTCCAGAAGTTACTTTCAGTAGCATTACCTTCTCTACACATTGGAACTTTAGCCTTTGCAGAATTAAACCAAGTCAATGGCTGTTCCACTGTAAATGGTCCCAGGTAGGTTACTGAATTCAGCTTGCATTGGAGTATTCCATGTCACTGAGCACTCTACAAGCAATATCTATACAATTCCAAATCACCCCGAGTAGTTATGTACACAAACTTACCACAGAATGCATTGAATAGAAAGTAATGCATTCAACTCAATGGAGTGTACAGTTCAATTTTGCTGATAACTACTATGTGCTAACATGATGTAAACATTGTTAGCACACTAACCATATGATTTAGAGTTGTCTGCAACCAATTTTATGAGTGTGCTACCTATGCTCCAGAAGTTACTTTCAGTAGCATTACCTTCTCTACACATTGGAACTTTAGCCTTTGCAGAATAAAAGCAAGTCAATGGCTGTTCCACTGTAAATGGTACCAGGTAGGTTACTGATTTCAGCTTGCATTGGAGTATTCCATGTCACTGAACACTCTACATGCAATATCTATACAATTCCAAATCACCCCGAGTAGTTATGTACACAAACTTACCACAGAATGCATTGAATAGAAAGTAATGCATTCAACTCAATGGAGTGTACAGTTCAATTGTGCTGATAACTACTCTGTGCTAACATGATGTAACATTGTTAGCACACTAACCATATGATTTAGAGTTGTCTACAACCAATTTTATGAGTGTGCTACCTATGCTCCAGAAGTTACTTTCAGTAGCATTACCTTCTCTACACATTGGAACTTTAGCCTTTGCAGAATTAAACCAAGTCAATGGCTGTTCCACTGTAAATGGTCCCAGGTAGGTTACTGAATTCAGCTTGCATTGGAGTATTCCATGTCACTGAGCACTCTACATGCAATATCTATACAATTCCAAATCACCCCGAGTAGTTATGTACACAAACTTACCACAGAATGCATTGAATAGAAAGTAATGCATTCAACTCAATGGAGTGTACAGTTCAATTTTGCTGATAACTACTATGTGCTAACATGATGTAAACATTGTTAGCACACTAACCATATGATTTAGAGTTGTCTGCAACCAATTTTATGGGTGTGCTACCTATGCTCCAGAAGTTACTTTCAGTAGCATTACCTTCTCTACACATTGGAACTTTAGCCTTTGCAGAATTAAACCAAGTCAATGGCTGTTCCACTGTAAATGGTACCAGGTAGGTTACTGATTTCAGCTTGCATTGGAGTATTCCATGTCACTGAGCACTCTACATGCAATATCTATACAATTCCAAATCACCCCGAGAAGTTATGTACACAAACTTACCACAGAATGCATTGAATAGAAAGTAATGCATTCAACTCAATGGAGTGTACAGTTCAATTTTGCTGATAACTACTGCGTGCTAACATGATGTAAACATTGTTAGCACACTAACCATATGATTTAGAGTTGTCTGCAACCAATTTTATGAGTGTGCTACCTATGCTCCAGAAGTTACTTTCAGTAGCATTACCTTCTCTACACATTGGAACTTTAGCCTTTGCAGAATTAAACCAAGTCAATGGCTGTTCCACTGTAAATGGTCCCAGGTAGGTTACTGAATTCAGCTTGCATTGGAGTATTCCATGTCACTGAGCACTCTACATGCAATATCTATACAATTCCAAATCACCCCGAGTAGTTATGTACACAAACTTACCACAGAATGCATTGAATAGAAAGTAATGCATTCAACTCAATGGAGTGTACAGTTCAATTTTGCTGATAACTACTATGTGCTAACATGATGTAAACATTGTTAGCACACTAACCATATGATTTAGAGTTGTCTGCAACCAATTTTATGAGTGTGCTACCTATGCTCCAGAAGTTACTTTCAGTAGCATTACCTTCTCTACACATTGGATCTTTAGCCTTTGCAGAATAAAACCAAGTCAATGGCTGTTCCACTGTAAATAGTAACAGGTTGGTTACTGAATTCAGCTTGCATTGGAGTATTCCATGTCACTGAGCACTCTACATGCAATATCTATACAATTCCAAATCACCCCGAGTAGTTATGTACACAAACTTACCACAGAATGCATTGAATAGAAAGTAATGCATTCAACTCAATGGAGTGTACAGTTCAATTTTGCTGATAACTACTATGTGCTAACATGATGTAAACATTGTTAGCACACTAACCATATGATTTAGAGTTGTCTGCAACCAATTTTATGGGTGTGCTACCTATGCTCCAGAAGTTACTTTCAGTAGCATTACCTTCTCTACACATTGGAACTTTAGCCTTTGCAGAATTAAACCAAGTCAATGGCTGTTCCACTGTAAATGGTACCAGGTAGGTTACTGATTTCAGCTTGCATTGGAGTATTCCATGTCACTGAGCACTCTACATGCAATATCTATACAATTCCAAATCACCCCGAGAAGTTATGTACACAAACTTACCACAGAATGCATTGAATAGAAAGTAATGCATTCAACTCAATGGAGTGTACAGTTCAATTTTGCTGATAACTACTGCGTGCTAACATGATGTAAACATTGTTAGCACACTAACCATATGATTTAGAGTTGTCTGCAACCAATTTTATGAGTGTGCTACCTATGCTCCAGAAGTTACTTTCAGTAGCATTACCTTCTCTACACATTGGAACTTTAGCCTTTGCAGAATTAAACCAAGTCAATGGCTGTTCCACTGTAAATGGTCCCAGGTAGGTTACTGAATTCAGCTTGCATTGGAGTATTCCATGTCACTGAGCACTCTACATGCAATATCTATACAATTCCAAATCACCCCGAGTAGTTATGTACACAAACTTACCACAGAATGCATTGAATAGAAAGTAATGCATTCAACTCAATGGAGTGTACAGTTCAATTTTGCTGATAACTACTATGTGCTAACATGATGTAAACATTGTTAGCACACTAACCATATGATTTAGAGTTGTCTGCAACCAATTTTATGAGTGTGCTACCTATGCTCCAGAAGTTACTTTCAGTAGCATTACCTTCTCTACACATTGGAACTTTAGCCTTTGCAGAATTAAACCAAGTCAATGGCTGTTCCACTGTAAATGGTCCCAGGTAGGTTACTGAATTCAGCTTGCATTGGAGTATTCCATGTCACTGAGCACTCTACATGCAATATCTATACAATTCCAAATCACCCCGAGTAGTTATGTACACAAACTTACCACAGAATGCATTGAATAGAAAGTAATGCATTCAACTCAATGGAGTGTACAGTTCAATTTTGCTGATAACTACTATGTGCTAACATGATGTAAACATTGTTAGCACACTAACCATATGATTTAGAGTTGTCTGCAACCAATTTTATGAGTGTGCTACCTATGCTCCAGAAGTTACTTTCAGTAGCATTACCTTCTCTACACATTGGATCTTTAGCCTTTGCAGAATAAAACCAAGTCAATGGCTGTTCCACTGTAAATAGTAACAGGTAGGTTACTGAATTCAGCTTGCATTGGAGTATTCCATGTCACTGAGCACTCTACATGCAATATCTATACAATTCCAAATCACCCCGAGTAGTTATGTACACAAACTTACCACAGAATGCATTGAATAGAAAGTAATGCATTCAACTCAATGGAGTGTACAGTTCAATTTTGCTGATAACTACTATGTGCTAACATGATGTAAACATTGTTAGCACACTAACCATATGATTTAGAGTTGTCTGCAACCAATTTTATGGGTGTGCTACCTATGCTCCAGAAGTTACTTTCAGTAGCATTACCTTCTCTACACATTGGAACTTTAGCCTTTGCAGAATAAAAGCAAGTCAATGGCTGTTCCACTGTAAATGGTACCAGGTAGGTTACTGATTTCAGCTTGCATTGGAGTATTCCATGTCACTGAACACTCTACATGCAATATCTATACAATTCCAAATCACCCCGAGTAGTTATGTACACAAACTTACCACAGAATGCATTGAATAGAAAGTAATGCATTCAACTCAATGAAGTGTACAGTTCAATTGTGCTGATAACTACTCTGTGCTAACATGATGTAACATTGTTAGCACACTAACCATATGATTTAGAGTTGTCTGCAACCAATTTTATGAGTGTGCTACCTATGCTCCAGAAGTTACTTTCAGTAGCATTACCTTCTCTACACATTGGAACTTTAGCCTTTGCAGAATTAAACCAAGTCAATGGCTGTTCCACTGTAAATGGTCCCAGGTAGGTTACTGAATTCAGCTTGCATTGGAGTATTCCATGTCACTGAGCACTCTACATGCAATATCTATACAATTCCAAATCACCCCGAGTAGTTATGTACACAAACTTACCACAGAATGCATTGAATAGAAAGTAATGCATTCAACTCAATGGAGTGTACAGTTCAATTTTGCTGATAACTACTATGTGCTAACATGATGTAAACATTGTTAGCACACTAACCATATGATTTAGAGTTGTCTGCAACCAATTTTATGGGTGTGCTACCTATGCTCCAGAAGTTACTTTCAGTAGCATTACCTTCTCTACACATTGGAACTTTAGCCTTTGCAGAATTAAACCAAGTCAATGGCTGTTCCACTGTAAATGGTACCAGGTAGGTTACTGATTTCAGCTTGCATTGGAGTATTCCATGTCACTGAGCACTCTACATGCAATATCTATACAATTCCAAATCACCCCGAGAAGTTATGTACACAAACTTACCACAGAATGCATTGAATAGAAAGTAATGCATTCAACTCAATGGAGTGTACAGTTCAATTTTGCTGATAACTACTGCGTGCTAACATGATGTAAACATTGTTAGCACACTAACCATATGATTTAGAGTTGTCTGCAACCAATTTTATGAGTGTGCTACCTATGCTCCAGAAGTTACTTTCAGTAGCATTACCTTCTCTACACATTGGAACTTTAGCCTTTGCAGAATTAAACCAAGTCAATGGCTGTTCCACTGTAAATGGTCCCAGGTAGGTTACTGAATTCAGCTTGCATTGGAGTATTCCATGTCACTGAGCACTCTACATGCAATATCTATACAATTCCAAATCACCCCGAGTAGTTATGTACACAAACTTACCACAGAATGCATTGAATAGAAAGTAATGCATTCAACTCAATGGAGTGTACAGTTCAATTTTGCTGATAACTACTATGTGCTAACATGATGTAAACATTGTTAGCACACTAACCATATGATTTAGAGTTGTCTGCAACCAATTTTATGAGTGTGCTACCTATGCTCCAGAAGTTACTTTCAGTAGCATTACCTTCTCTACACATTGGATCTTTAGCCTTTGCAGAATAAAACCAAGTCAATGGCTGTTCCACTGTAAATAGTAACAGGTTGGTTACTGAATTCAGCTTGCATTGGAGTATTCCATGTCACTGAGCACTCTACATGCAATATCTATACAATTCCAAATCACCCCGAGTAGTTATGTACACAAACTTACCACAGAATGCATTGAATAGAAAGTAATGCATTCAACTCAATGGAGTGTACAGTTCAATTTTGCTGATAACTACTATGTGCTAACATGATGTAAACATTGTTAGCACACTAACCATATGATTTAGAGTTGTCTGCAACCAATTTTATGGGTGTGCTACCTATGCTCCAGAAGTTACTTTCAGTAGCATTACCTTCTCTACACATTGGAACTTTAGCCTTTGCAGAATTAAACCAAGTCAATGGCTGTTCCACTGTAAATGGTACCAGGTAGGTTACTGATTTCAGCTTGCATTGGAGTATTCCATGTCACTGAGCACTCTACATGCAATATCTATACAATTCCAAATCACCCCGAGAAGTTATGTACACAAACTTACCACAGAATGCATTGAATAGAAAGTAATGCATTCAACTCAATGGAGTGTACAGTTCAATTTTGCTGATAACTACTGCGTGCTAACATGATGTAAACATTGTTAGCACACTAACCATATGATTTAGAGTTGTCTGCAACCAATTTTATGAGTGTGCTACCTATGCTCCAGAAGTTACTTTCAGTAGCATTACCTTCTCTACACATTGGAACTTTAGCCTTTGCAGAATTAAACCAAGTCAATGGCTGTTCCACTGTAAATGGTCCCAGGTAGGTTACTGAATTCAGCTTGCATTGGAGTATTCCATGTCACTGAGCACTCTACATGCAATATCTATACAATTCCAAATCACCCCGAGTAGTTATGTACACAAACTTACCACAGAATGCATTGAATAGAAAGTAATGCATTCAACTCAATGGAGTGTACAGTTCAATTTTGCTGATAACTACTATGTGCTAACATGATGTAAACATTGTTAGCACACTAACCATATGATTTAGAGTTGTCTGCAACCAATTTTATGAGTGTGCTACCTATGCTCCAGAAGTTACTTTCAGTAGCATTACCTTCTCTACACATTGGATCTTTAGCCTTTGCAGAATAAAACCAAGTCAATGGATGTTCCACTGTAAATAGTAACAGGTAGGTTACTGAATTCAGCTTGCATTGGAGTATTCCATGGCACTGAGCACTCTACTTGCAATATCTATACATTTCCAAATCACCCACAGCAGTTATGTACACAAACTTATCACAGAATGCATTGAATAGAAAGTAATGCATTCAACTCAATGGAGTGTACAGTTCAATTTTGCTGATAACTACTATGTGCTAACATGATGTAAACATTGTTAGCACACTAACCATATGATTTAGAGTTGTCTGCAACCAATTTTATGAGTGTGCTACCTATGCTCCAGAAGTTACTTTCAGTAGCATTACCTTCTCTACACATTGGAACTTTAGGCTTTGCAGAATTAAACCAAGTCAATGGCTGTTCCACTGTAAATGGTCCCAGGTAGGTTACTGAATTCAGCTTGCATTGGAGTATTCCATGTCACTGAGCACTCTACATGCAATATCTATACAATTCCAAATCACCCCGTATTTATGTACACAAACTTACCACAGAATGCATTGAATAGAAAGTAATGCATTCAACTCAAAGGAGTGTACAGTTCAATTTTGCTGATACCTACTATGTGCTAACATGATGTAAACATTGTTAGCACACTAACCATATGATTTAGAGTTGTCTCCAACCAATTTTATGGGTGTGCTACCTATGCTCCAGAAGTTACTTTCAGTAGCATTACCTTCTCTACACATTGGATCTTTAGCCTTTGCAGAATAAAACCAAGTCAATGGATGTTCCACTGTAAATAGTAACAGGTAGGTTACTGAATTCAGCTTGCATTGGAGTATTCCATGGCACTGAGCACTCTACTTGCAATATCTATACAGTTCCAAATCACCCACAGCAGTTATGTACACAAACTTATCACAGAATGCATTGAATAGAAAGTAATGCATTCAACTCAATGGAGTGTACAGTTCAATTTTGCTGATAACTACTATGTGCTAACGTGATGTAAACATTGTTAGCACACTAACCATATGATTTAGAGTTGTCTGCAACCAATTTTATGAGTGTGCTACCTATACTCCAGAAGTTACTTTCAGTAGCATTACCTTCTCTACACATTGGAACTTTAGCCATTGCAAAATTAAACCAAGTCAATGGCTGTTCCACTGTAAATGGTCCCAGGTAGGTTACTGAATTCAGCTTGCATTGGTGTATTCCATGTCACTGAGCACTCTATATGCAATATCTATACAATTCCAAATCACCCCGAGTAGTTATGTACACAAACTTACCACAGAATGCATTGAATAGAAAGTATTGCATTCAACTCAATGGAGTGTACAGTTCAATTTTGCTGATAACTACTATGTGCTAACATGATGTAAACATTGTTAGCACACTAACCATATGATTTAGAGTTGTCTGCAACCAATTTTATGAGTGTGCTACCTATGCTCCAGAAGTTACTTTCAGTAGCATTACCTTCTCTACACATTGGAACTTTAGCCTTTGCAGAATTAAACCAAGTCAATGGCTGTTCCACTGTAAATGGTACCAGGTAGGTTACTGATTTCAGCTTGCATTGGAGTATTCCATGTCACTGAGCACTCTACATGCAATATCTATACAATTCCAAATCACCCCGAGAAGTTATGTACAGAAACTTACCACAGAATGCATTGAATAGAAAGTAATGCATTCAACTCAATGGAGTGTACAGTTCAATTTTGCTGATAACTACTGTGTGCTAACATGATGTAAACATTGTTAGCACACTAACCATATGATTTAGAGTTGTCTGCAACCAATTTTATGAGTGTGCTACCTATGCTCCAAAAGTTACTTTCAGTAGCATTACCTTCTCTACACACTGAAACTTTAGCCTTTGCAGAATTAAACCAAGTCAATGGCTGTTCCACTGTAAATGGTCCCAGGTAGGTTACTGAATTCAGCTTGCATTGGAGTATTCCATGTCACTGAGCACTCTACATGCAATATCTATACAATTCCAAATCACCCCGAGTAGTTATGTACACAAACTTACCACAGAATGCATTGAATAGAAAGTAATGCATTCAACTCAATGGAGTGTACAGTTCAATTTTGCTGATAACTACTATGTGCTAACATGATGTAAACATTGTTAGCACACTAACCATATGATTTAGAGTTGTCTGCAACCAATTTTATGAGTGTGCTACCTATACTCCAGAAGTTACTTTCAGTAGCATTACCTTCTCTACACATTGGAACTTTAGCCTTTGCAGAATTAAACCAAGTCAATGGCTATTCCACTGTAAATGGTACCAGGTAGGTTACTGATTTCAGCTTGCATTGGAATATTCCATGTCACTGAGCACTCTACATGCAATATCTATACAATTCCAAATCACCCCGAGTAGTTATGTACACAACCTTACCACAGAATGCATTGAATAGAAAGTAATGCATTCAACTCAATGGAGCGTACAGTTCAATTTTGCTGATAACTACTATGTGCTAACATGATGTAAACATTGTTAGCACACTAACCATATGATTTAGAGTTGTCTGCAACCAATTTTATGGGTGTGCTACCTATGCTCCAGAAGTTACTTTCAGTAGCATTACCTTCTCTACACATTGGAACTTTAGCCTTTGCAGAATAAAACCAAGTCAATGGATGTTCCACTGTAAATAGTAACAGGTAGGTTACTGAATTCAGCTTGCATTGGAGTATTCCATGGCACTGAGCACTCTACTTGCAATATCTATACAGTTCCAAATCACCCAGAGTAGTTATGTACACAACCTTACCACAGAATGCATTGAATAGAAAGTAATGCATTCAACTCAATGGAGTGTACAGTTCAATTTTGCTGATAACTACTATGTGCTAACATGATGTAAACATTGTTAGCACACTAACCATATGATTTAGAGTTGTCTGCAACCAATTTTATGAGTGTGCTACCTATACTCCAGAAGTTACTTTCAGTAGCATTACCTTCTCTACACATTGGAACTTTAGCCTTTGCAGAATTAAACCAGTCAATGGCTGTTCCACTGTAAATGGTCCCAGGTAGGTTACTGAATTCAGCTTGCATTGGAGTATTCCATGTCACTGAGCACTCTACATGCAATATCTAAACAATTCCAAATCACCCCGAGTAGTCATGTACACAAACTTACCACAGAATGCATTGAATAAAAAGTAATGCATTCAACTCAATGGAGTGTACAGTTCAATTTTGCTGATAACTGCTATGTGCTAACATGATGTAAACATTGTTAGCACACTAACCATATGATTTAGAGTTGTCTGCAACCAATTTTATGAGTGTGCTACCTATGCTCCAGAAGTTACTTTCAGTAGCATTACCTTCTCTACACATTGGAACTTTAGCCTTTGCAGAATAAAACCAAGTCAATGGATGTTCCACTGTAAATGGTCCCAGGTAGGTTACTGAATTCAGCTTGCATTGGAGTATTCCATGTCACTGAGCACTCTACATGCAATATCTATACAATTCCAAATCACCCCGAGTAGTTATGTACACAAACTTACCACAGAATGCATTGAATAGAAAGTAATGCATTCAACTCAATGGAGTGTACAGTTCAATTTTACTGATAACTACTATGTGCTTACATGATGTAAACATTGTTTGCACACTAACCATATGATTTAGAGTTGTCTGCAACCAATTTTATGGGTGTGCTACCTATGCTCCAGAAGTTACTTTCAGTAGCATTACCTTCTCTACACATTGGATCTTTAGCCTTTGCAGAATAAAACCAAGTCAATGGAAGTTCCACTGTAAATAGTAACAGGTAGGTTACTGAATTCAGCTTGCATTGGAGGATTCCATGGCACTGAGCACTCTACTTGCAATATCTATACAGTTCCAAATCACCCAGAGTAGTTATGTACACAACCTTACCACAGAATGCATTGAATAGAAAGTAATGCATTCAACTCAATGGAGTGTACAGTTCAATTTTGCTGATAACTACTATGTGCTAACATGATGTAAACATTGTTAGCACACTAACCATATGATTTAGAGTTGTCTGCAACCAATTTTATGAGTGTGCTACCTATACTCCAGAAGTTACTTTCAGTAGCATTACCTTCTCTACACATTGGAACTTTAGCCTTTGCAGAATTAAACCAGTCAATGGCTGTTCCACTGTAAATGGTCCCAGGTAGGTTACTGAATTCAGCTTGCATTGGAGTATTCCATGTCACTGAGCACTCTACATGCAATATCTAAACAATTCCAAATCACCCCGAGTAGTCATGTACACAAACTTACCACAGAATGCATTGAATAAAAAGTAATGCATTCAACTCAATGGAGTGTACAGTTCAATTTTGCTGATAACTGCTATGTGCTAACATGATGTAAACATTGTTAGCACACTAACCATATGATTTAGAGTTGTCTGCAACCAATTTTATGAGTGTGCTACCTATGCTCCAGAAGTTACTTTCAGTAGCATTACCTTCTCTACACATTGGAACTTTAGCCTTTGCAGAATTAAACCAAGTCAATGGCTGTTCCACTGTAAATGGTCCCAGGTAGGTTACTGAATTCAGCTTGCATTGGAGTATTCCATGGCACTGAGCACTCTAC
Source organism: Hypanus sabinus (assembly GCF_030144855.1). Classification (NCBI taxonomy): domain Eukaryota; kingdom Metazoa; phylum Chordata; class Chondrichthyes; order Myliobatiformes; family Dasyatidae; genus Hypanus; species Hypanus sabinus. The sequence goes on along the minus strand of NW_026779074.1, from coordinate 62,167 downwards.
TTGCAATATCTATACAGTTCCAAATCACCCCAAGTAGTTATGTACACAAACTTACCACAGAATGCATTGAATAGAAAGTAATGCATTCAACTCAATGGAGTGTACAGTTCAATTTTGCTGATAACTACTATGTGCTAACATGATGTAAACATTGTTAGCACACTAACCATATGATTTAGAGTTGTCTGCAACCAATTTTATGAGTGTGCTACCTATGCTCCAGAAGTTACTTTCAGTAGCATTACCTTCTCTACACATTGGAACTTTAGCCTTTGCAGAATTAAACCAAGTCAATGGCTGTTCCACTGTAAATGGTACCAGGTAGGTTACTGATTTCAGCTTGCATTGGAGTATTCCATGTCACTGAGCACTCTACATGCAATATCTATACAATTCCAAATCACCCCGAGTAGTTATGTACACAAACTTACCACAGAATGCATTGAATAGAAAGTAATGCATTCAACTCAATGGAGTGTACAGTTCAATTTTGCTGATAACTACTGTGTGCTAACATGATGTAAACATTGTTAGCACACTAACCATATGATTTAGAGTTGTCTGCAACCAATTTTATGAGTGTGCTACCTATGCTCCAGAAGTTACTTTCAGTAGCATTACCTTCTCTACACATTGGAACTTTAGCCTTTGCAGAATAAAACCAAGTCAATGGATGTTCCACTGTAAATAGTAACAGGTAGGTTACTGAATTCAGCTTGCATTGGAGTATTCCATGGCACTGAGCACTCTACTTGCAATATCTATACAGTTCCAAATCACCCAGAGTAGTTATGTACACAAACTTACCACAGAATGCATTGAATAAAAAGTAATGCATTCAACTCAATGGAGTGTACAGTTCAATTTTGCTGATAACTACTGTGTGCTAACATGATGTAAACATTGTTAGCACACTAACCATATGATTTAGAGTTGTCTGCAACCAATTTTATGAGTGTGCTACCTATGCTCCAGAAGTTACTTTCAGTAGCATTACCTTCTCTACACGTTGGAACTTTAGACTTTGCAGAATTATACCAAGTCAATGGCTGTTCCACTGTAAATGGTCCCAGGTAGGTTACTGAATTCAGCTTGCATTGGAGTATTCCATGTCACTGAGCACTCTACATGCAATATCTATACAATTCCAAATCACCCCGAGTAGTTATGTACACAAACTTACCACAGAATGCATTGAATAGAAAGTAATGCATTCAACTCAATGGAGTGTACAGTTCAATTTTACTGATAACTACTATGTGCTTACATGATGTAAACATTGTTTGCACACTAACCATATGATTTAGAGTTGTCTGCAACCAATTTTATGGGTGTGCTACCTATGCTCCAGAAGTTACTTTCAGTAGCATTACCTTCTCTACACATTGGATCTTCAGCCTTTGCAGAATAAAACCAAGTCAATGGATGTTCCACTGTAAATAGTAACAGGTAGGTTACTGAATTCAGCTTGCATTGGAGTATTCCATGGCACTGAGCACTCTACTTGCAATATCTATACAGTTCCAAATCACCCACAGCAGTTATGTACACAAACTTATCACAGAATGCATTGAATAGAAAGTAATGCATTCAACTCAATGGAGTGTACAGTTCAATTTTGCCGATAACTACTATGTGCTAACATGATGTAAACATTGTTAGCACACTAACCATATGATTTAGAGTTGTCTGCAACCAATTTTATGAGTGTGCTACCTTTGCTCCAGAAGTTACTTTCAGTAGCATTACCTTCTCTACACATTGGAACTTTAGCCTTTGCAGAATTAAACCAAGTCAATGGCTGTTCCACTGTAAAAGGTCCCAGGTAGTTTACTGAATTCAGCTTGCATTGGTGTATTCCATGTCACTGAGCACTCTACATGCAATATCTATACAATTCCAAATCACCCCGAGTAGTTATGTACATAAAGTTACCACAGAATGCATTGAATAGAAAGTAATGCATTCAACTCAATGGAGTGTACAGTTCAATTTTGCTGATAACTACTATGTGCTAACATGATGTAAACATTGTTAGCACACTAACCATATGATTTAGAGTTGTCTGCAACCAATTTTATGGGTGTGCTACCTATGCTCCAGAAGTTACTTTCAGTAGCATTACCTTCTCTACACATTGGAACTTTAGCCTTTGCAGAATAAAACCAAGTCAATGGATGTTCCACTGTAAATGGTCCCAGGTAGGTTACTGAATTCAGCTTGCATTGGAGTATTCCATGTCACTGAGCACTCTACATGCAATATCTATACAATTCCAAATCACCCCGAGTAGTTATGTACACAAACTTACCACAGAATGCATTGAATAGAAAGTAATGCATTCAACTCAATGGAGTGTACAGTTCAATTTTACTGATAACTACTATGTGCTTACATGATGTAAACATTGTTTGCACACTAACCATATGATTTAGAGTTGTCTGCAACCAATTTTATGGGTGTGCTACCTATGCTCCAGAAGTTACTTTCAGTAGCATTACCTTCTCTAGACATTGGATCTTTAGCCTTTGCAGAATAAAACCAAGTCAATGGATGTTCCACTGTAAATAGTAACAGGTAGGTTACTGAATTCAGCTTGCATTGGAGTATTCCATGGCACTGAGCACTCTACTTGCAATATCTATACAGTTCCAAATCACCCACAGCAGTTATGTACACAAACTTATCACAGAATGCATTGAATAGAAAGTAATGCATTCAACTCAATGGAGTGTACAGTTCAATTTTGCCGATAACTACTATGTGCTAACATGATGTAAACATTGTTAGCACACTAACCATATGATTTAGAGTTGTCTGCAACCAATTTTATGAGTGTGCTACCTTTGCTCCAGAAGTTACTTTCAGTAGCATTACCTTCTCTACACATTGGAACTTTAGCCTTTGCAGAATTAAACCAAGTCAATGGCTGTTCCACTGTAAAAGGTCCCAGGTAGTTTACTGAATTCAGCTTGCATTGGTGTATTCCATGTCACTGAGCACTCTACATGCAATATCTATACAATTCCAAATCACCCCGAGTAGTTATGTACATAAAGTTACCACAGAATGCATTGAATAGAAAGTAATGCATTCAACTCAATGGAGTGTACAGTTCAATTTTGCTGATAACTACTATGTGCTAACATGATGTAAACATTGTTAGCACACTAACCATATGATTTAGAGTTGTCTGCAACCAATTTTATGGGTGTGCTACCTATGCTCCAGAAGTTACTTTCAGTAGCATTACCTTCTCTACACATTGGAACTTTAGCCTTTGCAGAATAAAACCAAGTCAATGGATGTTCCACTGTAAATGGTCCCAGGTAGGTTACTGAATTCAGCTTGCATTGGAGTATTCCATGTCACTGAGCACTCTACATGCAATATCTATACAATTCCAAATCACCCCGAGTAGTTATGTACACAAACTTACCACAGAATGCATTGAATAGAAAGTAATGCATTCAACTCAATGGAGTGTACAGTTCAATTTTACTGATAACTACTATGTGCTTACATGATGTAAACATTGTTTGCACACTAACCATATGATTTAGAGTTGTCTGCAACCAATTTTATGGGTGTGCTACCTATGCTCCAGAAGTTACTTTCAGTAGCATTACCTTCTCTACACATTGGATCTTTAGCCTTTGCAGAATAAAACCAAGTCAATGGATGTTCCACTGTAAATAGTAACAGGTAGGTTACTGAATTCAGCTTGCATTGGAGGATTCCATGGCACTGAGCACTCTACTTGCAATATCTATACAGTTCCAAATCACCCACAGCAGTTATGTACACAAACTTATCACAGAATGCATTGAATAGAAAGTAATGCATTCAACTCAATGGAGTGTACAGTTCAATTTTGCCGATAACTACTATGTGCTAACATGATGTAAACATTGTTAGCACACTAACCATATGATTTAGAGTTGTCTGCAACCAATTTTATGAGTGTGCTACCTTTGCTCCAGAAGTTACTTTCAGTAGCATTACCTTCTCTACACATTGGAACTTTAGCCTTTGCAGAATTAAACCAAGTCAATGGCTGTTCCACTGTAAATGGTCCCAGGTAGTTTACTGAATTCAGCTTGCATTGGTGTATTCCATGTCACTGAGCACTCTACATGCAATATCTATACAATTCCAAATCACCCCGAGTAGTTATGTACATAAAGTTACCACAGAATGCATTGAATAGAAAGTAATGCATTCAACTCAATGGAGAGTACAGTTCAATTTTGCTGATAACTACTATGTGCTAACATGATGTAAACATTGTTAGCACACTAACCATATGATTTAGAGTTGTCTGCAACCAATTTTATGGGTGTGCTACCTATGCTCCAGAAGTTACTTTCAGTAGCATTACCTTCTCTACACATTGGAACTTTAGCCTTTGCAGAATAAAACCAAGTCAATGGATGTTCCACTGTAAATAGTAACAGGTAGGTTACTGAATTCAGCTTGCATTGGAGTATTCCATGGCACTGAGCACTCTACGTGCAATATCTATACAGTTCCAAATCACCCACAGTAGTTATGTACACAGCCTTATCAAAGAATGCATTGAATAGAAAGTAATGCATTCAACTCAATGGAGTGTACAGTTCAATTTTGCTGATAACTACTATGTGCTAACGTGATGTAAACATTGTTAGCACACTAACCATATGATTTAGAGTTGTCTGCAACCAATTTTATGAGTGTGCTACCTATACTCCAGAAGTTACTTTCAGTAGCATTACCTTCTCTACACATTGGAACTTTAGCCTTTGCAAAATTAAACCAAGTCAATGGCTGTTCCACTGTAAATGGTCCCAGGTAGGTTACTGAATTCAGCTTGCATTGGTGTATTCCATGTCACTGAGCACTCTATATGCAATATCTATACAATTCCAAATCACCCCGAGTAGTTATGTACACAAACTTACCACAGAATGCATTGAATAGAAAGTAATGCATTCAACTCAATGGAGTGTACAGTTCAATTTTGCTGATAACTACTATGTGCTAACATGATGTAAACATTGTTAGCACACTAACCATATGATTTAGAGTTGTCTGCAACCAATTTTATGAGTGTGCTACCTATGCTCCAGAAGTTACTTTCAGTAGCATTACCTTCTCTACACATTGGAACTTTAGCCTTTGCAGAATTAAATCAAGTCAATGGCTGTTCCACTGTAAATGGTACCAGGTAGGTTACTGATTTCAGCTTGCATTGGAGTATTCCATGTCACTGAGCACTCTACATGCAATATCTATACAATTCCAAATCACCCCGAGAAGTTATGTACACAAACTTACCACAGAATGCATTGAATAGAAAGTAATGCATTCAACTCAATGGAGTGTACAGTTCAATTTTGCTGATAACTACTGTGTGCTAACATCATGTAAACATTGTTAGCACACTAACCATATGATTTAGAGTTGTCTGCAACCAATTTTATGAGTGTGCTACCTATGCTCCAGAAGTTACTTTCAGTAGCATTACCTTCTCTACACACTGAAACTTTAGCCTTTGCAGAATTAAACCAAGTCAATGGCTGTTCCAATGTAAATGGTCCCAGGTAGGTTACTGAATTCAGCTTGCATTGGAGTATTCCATGTCACTGAGCACTCTACATGCAATATCTATACAATTCCAAATCACCCCGAGTAGTTATGTACACAAACTTACCACAGAATGCATTGAATAGAAAGTAATGCATTCAACTCAATGGAGTGTACAGTTCAATTTTGCTGATAACTACTATGTGCTAACATGATGTAAACATTGTTAGCACACTAACCATATGATTTAGAGTTGTCTGCAACCAATTTTATGAGTGTGCTACCTATACTCCAGAAGTTACTTTCAGTAGCATTACCTTCTCTACACATTGGAACTTTAGCCTTTGCAGAATTAAACCAAGTCAATGGCTGTTCCACTGTAAATGGTCCCAGGTAGGTTACTGAATTCAGCTTGCATTGGTGTATTCCATGTCACTGAGCACTCTACATGCAATATCTATACAATTCCAAATCACCCCAAGTAGTTATGTACACAAACTTACCACAGAATGCATTGAATAGAAAGTAATGCATTCAACTCAATGGAGTGTACAGTTCAATTTTGCTGATAACTACTATGTGCTAACATGATGTAATCATTATTAGCACACTAACCATATGATTTAGAGTTGTCTGCAACCAATTTTATGAGTGTGCTACCTATGCTCCAGAAGTTACTTTCAGTAGCATTACCTTCTCTACACATTGGAACTTTAGCCTTTGCAGAATTAAACCAAGTCAATGGCTGTTCCACTGTAAATGGTACCAGGTAGGTTACTGATTTCAGCTTGCATTGGAATATTCCATGTCACTGAGCACTCTACATGCAATATCTATACAATTCCAAATCACCCCGAGTAGTTATGTACACAACCTTACCACAGAATGCATTGAATAGAAAGTAATGCATTCAACTCAATGGAGCGTACAGTTCAATTTTGCTGATAACTACTATGTGCTAACATGATGTAAACATTGTTAGCACACTAACCATATGATTTAGAGTTGTCTGCAACCAATTTTATGGGTGTGCTACCTATGCTCCAGAAGTTACTTTCAGTAGCATTACCTTCTCTACACATTGAAACTTTAGCCTTTGCAGAATAAAACCAAGTCAATGGATGTTCCACTGTAAATAGTAACAGGTAGGTTACTGAATTCAGCTTGCATTGGAGTATTCCATGGCACTGAGCACTCTACTTGCAATATCTATACAGTTCCAAATCACCCAGAGTAGTTATGTACACAACCTTACCACAGAATGCATTGAATAGAAAGTAATGCATTCAACTCAATGGAGTGTACAGTTCAATTTTGCTGATAACTACTATGTGCTAACATGATGTAAACATTGTTAGCACACTAACCATATGATTTAGAGTTGTCTGCAACCAATTTTATGAGTGTGCTACCTATACTCCAGAAGTTACTTTCAGTAGCATTACCTTCTCTACACATTGGAACTTTAGCCTTTGCAGAATTAAACCAGTCAATGGCTGTTCCACTGTAAATGGTCCCAGGTAGGTTACTGAATTCAGCTTGCATTGGAGTATTCCATGTCACTGAGCACTCTACATGCAATATCTAAACAATTCCAAATCACCCCGAGTAGTTATGTACACAAACTTACCACAGAATGCATTGAATAAAAAGTAATGCATTCAACTCAATGGAGTGTACAGTTCAATTTTGCTGATAACTACTATGTGCTAACATGATGTAAACATTGTTAGCACACTAACCATATGATTTAGAGTAGTCTGCAACCAATTTTATGAGTGTGCTACCTATGCTCCAGAAGTTACTTTCAGTAGCATTACCTTCTCTACACATTGGAACTTTAGCCTTTGCAGAATTAAACCAAGTCAATGGCTGTTCCAATGTAAATGGTCCCAGGTAGGTTACTGAATTCAGCTTGCATTGGTGTATTCCATGTCACTGAGCACTCTACATGCAATATCTATACAATTCCAAATCACCCCAAGTAGTTATGTACACAAACTTACCACAGAATGCATTGAATAGAAAGTAATGCATTCAACTCAATGGAGTGTACAGTTCAATTTTGCTGATAACTACTATGTGCTAACATGATGTAAACATTGTTAGCACACTAACCATATGATTTAGAGTTGTCTGCAACCAATTTTATGAGTGTGCTACCTATGCTCCAGAAGTTACTTTCAGTAGCATTACCTTCTCTACACATTGGAACTTTAGCCTTTGCAGAATTAAACCAAGTCAATGGCTGTTCCACTGTAAATGGTACCAGGTAGGTTACTGATTTCAGCTTGCATTGGAGTATTCCATGTCACTGAGCACTCTACATGCAATATCTATACAATTCCAAATCACCCCGAGTAGTTATGTACACAAACTTACCACAGAATGCATTGAATAGAAAGTAATGCATTCAACTCAATGGAGTGTACAGTTCAATTTTGCTGATAACTACTGTGTGCTAACATGATGTAAACATTGTTAGCACACTAACCATATGATTTAGAGTTGTCTGCAAACAATTTTATGAGTGTGCTACCTATGCTCCAGAAGTTACTTTCAGTAGCATTACCTTCTCTACACATTGGAACTTTAGCCTTTGCAGAATAAAACCAAGTCAATGGATGTTCCACTGTAAATAGTAACAGGTAGGTTACTGAATTCAGCTTGCATTGGAGTATTCCATGGCACTGAGCACTCTACTTGCAATATCTATACAGTTCCAAATCACCCAGAGTAGTTATGTACACAAACTTACCACAGAATGCATTGAATAAAAAGTAATGCATTCAACTCAATGGAGTGTACAGTTCAATTTTGCTGATAACTACTGTGTGCTAACATGATGTAAACATTGTTAGCACACTAACCATATGATTTAGAGTTGTCTGCAACCAATTTTATGAGTGTGCTACCTATGCTCCAGAAGTTACTTTCAGTAGCATTACCTTCTCTACACGTTGGAACTTTAGACTTTGCAGAATTAAACCAAGTCAATGGCTGTTCCACTGTAAATGGTCCCAGGTAGGTTACTGAATTCAGCTTGCATTGGAGTATTCCATGTCACTGAGCACTCTACATGCAATATCTATACAATTCCAAATCACCCCGAGTAGTTATGTACACAAACGTACCACAGAATGCATTGAATAGAAAGTAATGCATTCAACTCAATGGAGAGTACAGTTCAATTTTACTGATAACTACTATGTGCTTACATGATGTAAACATTGTTTGCACACTAACCATATGATTTAGAGTTGTCTGCAACCAATTTTATGGGTGTGCTACCTATGCTCCAGAAGTTACTTTCAGTAGCATTACCTTCTCTACACATTGGATCTTTAGCCTTTGCAGAATAAAACCAAGTCAATGGATGTTCCACTGTAAATAGTAACAGGTAGGTTACTGAATTCAGCTTGCATTGGAGTATTCCATGGCACTGAGCACTCTACTTGCAATATCTATACAGTTCCAAATCACCCACAGCAGTTATGTACACAAACTTATCACAGAATGCATTGACTAGAAAGTAATGCATTCAACTCAATGGAGTGTACAGTTCAATTTTGCCGATAACTACTATGTGCTAACATGATGTAAACATTGTTAGCACACTAACCATATGATTTAGAGTTGTCTGCAACCAATTTTATGAGTGTGCTACCTTTGCTCCAGAAGTTACTTTCAGTAGCATTACCTTCTCTACACATTGGAACTTTAGCCTTTGCAGAATTAAACCAAGTCAATGGCTGTTCCACTGTAAATGGTCCCAGGTAGTTTACTGAATTCAGCTTGCATTGGTGTATTCCATGTCACTGAGCACTCTACATGCAATATCTATACAATTCCAAATCACCCCGAGTACTTATGTACATAAAGTTACCACAGAATGCATTGAATAGAAAGTAATGCATTCAACTCAATGGAGTGTACAGTTCAATTTTGCTGATAACTACTATGTGCTAACATGATGTAAACATTGTTAGCACACTAACCATATGATTTAGAGTTGTCTGCAACGAATTTTATGGGTGTGCTACCTATGCTCCAGAAGTTACTTTCAGTAGCATTACCTTCTCTACACATTGGAACTTTAGCCTTTGCAGAATAAAACCAAGTCAATGGATGTTCCACTGTAAATAGTAACAGGTAGGTTACTGAATTCAGCTTGCATTGGAGTATTCCATGGCACTGAGCACTCTACGTGCAATATCTATACAGTTCCAAATCACCCACAGTAGTTATGTACACAGCCTTATCAAAGAATGCATTGAATAGAAAGTAATGCATTCAACTCAATGGAGTGTACAGTTCAATTTTGCTGATAACTACTATGTGCTAACATGATGTAAACATTGTTAGCACACTAACCATATGATTTAGAGTTGTCTGCTACCAATTTTATGAGTGTGCTACCTATACTCCAGAAGTTACTTTCAGTAGCATTACCTTCTCTACACATTGGAACTTTAGCCTTTGCAGAATTAAACCAAGTCAATGGCTGTTCTACTGTAAATGGTCCCAGGTAGGTTACTGAATTCAGCTTGCATTGGAGTATTCCATGTCACTATGCACTCTACATGCAATATCTATACAATTCCAAATCACCCCGAGTAGTTATGTACACAAACTTACCACAGAATGCATTGAATAAAAAGTAATGCATTCAACTCAATGGAGTGTACAGTTCAATTTTGCTGATAACTACTGTGTGCTAATATGATGTAAACATTGTTAGCACACTAACCATATGATTTAGAGTTGTCTGCAACCAATTTTATGAGTGTGCTACCTATGCTCCAGAAGTTACTTTCAGTAGCATTACCTTCTCTACACATTGGAACTTTAGCCTTTGCAGAATTAAACCAAGTCAATGGCTGTTCCACTGTAAATGGTCCCAGGTAGGTTACTGAATTCAGCTTGCATTGGAGTATTCCATGTCACTGAGCACTCTACATGCAATATCTATACAATTCCAAATCACCCCGAGTAGTTATGTACACAAACTTACCACAGAATGCATTGAATAGAAAGTAATGCATTTAACTCAATGGAGTGTACAGTTCAATTTTGCTGATAACTACTATGTGCTAACATGATGTATACATTGTTAGCACACTAACCATATGATTTAGAGTTGTCTGCAACCAATTTTATGGGTGTGCTACCTATGCTCCAGAAGTTACTTTCAGTAGCATTACCTTCTCTACACATTGGATCTTTAGCCTTTGCAGAATAAAACCAAGTCAATGGATGTTCCACTGTAAATAGTAACAGGTAGGTTACTGAATTCAGCTTGCATTGGAGTATTCCATGGCACTGAGCACTCTACATGCAATATCTATACAATTCCAAATCACCCCGAGTAGTTATGTACACAAACTTACCACAGAATGCATTGAATAAAAAGTAATGCATTCAACTCAATGGAGTGTACAGTTCAATTTTGCTGATAACTACTGTGTGCTAACATGATGTAAACATTGTTAGCACACTAACCATATGATTTAGAGTTGTCTGCAACCAATTTTATGAGTGTGCTGCCTATGCTCCAGAAGTTACTTTCAGTAGCATTACCTTCTCTACACATTGGAACTTTAGCCTTTGCAGAATAAAACCAAGTCAATGGCTGTTCCACTGTAAATGGTCCCAGGTAGGTTACTGAATTCAGCTTGCATTGGAGTATTCCATGTCACTGAGCACTCTACATGCAATATCTATACAATTCCAAATCACCCCGAGTAGTTATGTACACAAACTTACCACAGAATGCATTGAATAGAAAGTAATGCATTCAACTCAATGGAGTGTACAGTTCAATTTTGCTGATAACTACTATGTGCTAACATGATGTAAACATTGTTAGCACACTAACCATATGATTTAGAGTTGTCTGCAACTAATTTTATGGGTGTGCCACCTATGCTCCAGAAGTTACTTTCAGTAGCATTACCTTCTCTACACATTGGATCTTTAGCCTTTGCAGAATAAAACCAAGTCAATGGATGTTCCACTGTAAATAGTAACAGGTAGGTTACTGAATTCAGCTTGCATTGGAGTATTCCATGGCACTGAGCACTCTACTTGCAATATCTATACAGTTCCAAATCACCCACAGCAGTTATGTACACAGCCTTATGAAAGAATGCATTGAATAGAAAGTAATGCATTCAACTCAATGGAGTGTACAGTTCAATTTTGCTGATAACTACTATGTGCTAACATGATGTAAACTTTGTTAGCACACTAACCATGTGATTTAGAGTTGTCTGCAACCAATTTTATGAGTGTGCTACCTATGATCCAGAAGTTACTTTCAGTAGCATTACCTTCTCTACACATTGGAACTTTAGCCTTTGCAGAATAAAACCAAGTCAATGGATGTTCCACTGTAAATAGTAACAGGTAGGTTACTGAATTCAGCTTGCATTGGAGTATTCCATGGCACTGAGCACTCTACTTGCAATATCTATACAGTTCCAAATCACCCAGAGTAGTTATGTACACAACCTTACCACAGAATGCATTGAATAGAAATTAATGCATTCAAATCAATGGAGTGTACAGTTCAATTTTGCTGATAACTACTATGTGCTAACATGATGTAAACATTGTTAGCACACTAACCATATGATTTAGAGTTGTCTGCAACCAATTTTATGAGTGTGCTACCTATGCTCCAGAAGTTACTTTCAGTAGCATTACCTTCTCTACACATTGGAACTTTAGCCTTTGCAGAATTAAACCAAGTCAATGGCTGTTCCACTGTAAATGGTACCAGGTAGGTTACTGATTTCAGCTTGCATTGGAGTATTCCATGTCACTGAGCACTCTACATGCAATATCTATACAATTCCAAATCACCCCGAGTAGTTATGTACACAAACTTACCACAGAATGCATTGAATAGAAAGTAATGCATTCAACTCAATGGAGTGTACAGTTCAATTTTGCTGATAACTACTGTGTGCTAACATGATGTAAACATTGTTAGCACACTAACCATATGATTTAGAGTTGTCTGCAAACAATTTTATGAGTGTGCTACCTATGCTCCAGAAGTTACTTTCAGTAGCATTACCTTCTCTACACATTGGAACTTTAGCCTTTGCAGAATAAAACCAAGTCAATGGATGTTCCACTGTAAATAGTAACAGGTAGGTTACTGAATTCAGCTTGCATTGGAGTATTCCATGGCACTGAGCACTCTACTTGCAATATCTATACAGTTCCAAATCACCCAGAGTAGTTATGTACACAAACTTACCACAGAATGCATTGAATAAAAAGTAATGCATTCAACTCAATGGAGTGTACAGTTCAATTTTGCTGATAACTACTGTGTGCTAACATGATGTAAACATTGTTAGCACACTAACCATATGATTTAGAGTTGTCTGCAACCAATTTTATGAGTGTGCTACCTATGCTCCAGAAGTTACTTTCAGTAGCATTACCTTCTCTACACGTTGGAACTTTAGACTTTGCAGAATTAAACCAAGTCAATGGCTGTTCCACTGTAAATGGTCCCAGGTAGGTTACTGAATTCAGCTTGCATTGGAGTATTCCATGTCACTGAGCACTCTACATGCAATATCTATACAATTCCAAATCACCCCGAGTAGTTATGTACACAAACGTACCACAGAATGCATTGAATAGAAAGTAATGCATTCAACTCAATGGAGAGTACAGTTCAATTTTACTGATAACTACTATGTGCTTACATGATGTAAACATTGTTTGCACACTAACCATATGATTTAGAGTTGTCTGCAACCAATTTTATGGGTGTGCTACCTATGCTCCAGAAGTTACTTTCAGTAGCATTACCTTCTCTACACATTGGATCTTTAGCCTTTGCAGAATAAAACCAAGTCAATGGATGTTCCACTGTAAATAGTAACAGGTAGGTTACTGAATTCAGCTTGCATTGGAGTATTCCATGGCACTGAGCACTCTACTTGCAATATCTATACAGTTCCAAATCACCCACAGCAGTTATGTACACAAACTTATCACAGAATGCATTGACTAGAAAGTAATGCATTCAACTCAATGGAGTGTACAGTTCAATTTTGCCGATAACTACTATGTGCTAACATGATGTAAACATTGTTAGCACACTAACCATATGATTTAGAGTTGTCTGCAACCAATTTTATGAGTGTGCTACCTTTGCTCCAGAAGTTACTTTCAGTAGCATTACCTTCTCTACACATTGGAACTTTAGCCTTTGCAGAATTAAACCAAGTCAATGGCTGTTCCACTGTAAATGGTCCCAGGTAGTTTACTGAATTCAGCTTGCATTGGTGTATTCCATGTCACTGAGCACTCTACATGCAATATCTATACAATTCCAAATCACCCCGAGTACTTATGTACATAAAGTTACCACAGAATGCATTGAATAGAAAGTAATGCATTCAACTCAATGGAGTGTACAGTTCAATTTTGCTGATAACTACTATGTGCTAACATGATGTAAACATTGTTAGCACACTAACCATATGATTTAGAGTTGTCTGCAACGAATTTTATGGGTGTGCTACCTATGCTCCAGAAGTTACTTTCAGTAGCATTACCTTCTCTACACATTGGAACTTTAGCCTTTGCAGAATAAAACCAAGTCAATGGATGTTCCACTGTAAATAGTAACAGGTAGGTTACTGAATTCAGCTTGCATTGGAGTATTCCATGGCACTGAGCACTCTACGTGCAATATCTATACAGTTCCAAATCACCCACAGTAGTTATGTACACAGCCTTATCAAAGAATGCATTGAATAGAAAGTAATGCATTCAACTCAATGGAGTGTACAGTTCAATTTTGCTGATAACTACTATGTGCTAACATGATGTAAACATTGTTAGCACACTAACCATATGATTTAGAGTTGTCTGCTACCAATTTTATGAGTGTGCTACCTATACTCCAGAAGTTACTTTCAGTAGCATTACCTTCTCTACACATTGGAACTTTAGCCTTTGCAGAATTAAACCAAGTCAATGGCTGTTCTACTGTAAATGGTCCCAGGTAGGTTACTGAATTCAGCTTGCATTGGAGTATTCCATGTCACTATGCACTCTACATGCAATATCTATACAATTCCAAATCACCCCGAGTAGTTATGTACACAAACTTACCACAGAATGCATTGAATAAAAAGTAATGCATTCAACTCAATGGAGTGTACAGTTCAATTTTGCTGATAACTACTGTGTGCTAATATGATGTAAACATTGTTAGCACACTAACCATATGATTTAGAGTTGTCTGCAACCAATTTTATGAGTGTGCTACCTATGCTCCAGAAGTTACTTTCAGTAGCATTACCTTCTCTACACATTGGAACTTTAGCCTTTGCAGAATTAAACCAAGTCAATGGCTGTTCCACTGTAAATGGTCCCAGGTAGGTTACTGAATTCAGCTTGCATTGGAGTATTCCATGTCACTGAGCACTCTACATGCAATATCTATACAATTCCAAATCACCCCGAGTAGTTATGTACACAAACTTACCACAGAATGCATTGAATAGAAAGTAATGCATTTAACTCAATGGAGTGTACAGTTCAATTTTGCTGATAACTACTATGTGCTAACATGATGTATACATTGTTAGCACACTAACCATATGATTTAGAGTTGTCTGCAACCAATTTTATGGGTGTGCTACCTATGCTCCAGAAGTTACTTTCAGTAGCATTACCTTCTCTACACATTGGATCTTTAGCCTTTGCAGAATAAAACCAAGTCAATGGATGTTCCACTGTAAATAGTAACAGGTAGGTTACTGAATTCAGCTTGCATTGGAGTATTCCATGGCACTGAGCACTCTACATGCAATATCTATACAATTCCAAATCACCCCGAGTAGTTATGTACACAAACTTACCACAGAATGCATTGAATAAAAAGTAATGCATTCAACTCAATGGAGTGTACAGTTCAATTTTGCTGATAACTACTGTGTGCTAACATGATGTAAACATTGTTAGCACACTAACCATATGATTTAGAGTTGTCTGCAACCAATTTTATGAGTGTGCTGCCTATGCTCCAGAAGTTACTTTCAGTAGCATTACCTTCTCTACACATTGGAACTTTAGCCTTTGCAGAATAAAACCAAGTCAATGGCTGTTCCACTGTAAATGGTCCCAGGTAGGTTACTGAATTCAGCTTGCATTGGAGTATTCCATGTCACTGAGCACTCTACATGCAATATCTATACAATTCCAAATCACCCCGAGTAGTTATGTACACAAACTTACCACAGAATGCATTGAATAGAAAGTAATGCATTCAACTCAATGGAGTGTACAGTTCAATTTTGCTGATAACTACTATGTGCTAACATGATGTAAACATTGTTAGCACACTAACCATATGATTTAGAGTTGTCTGCAACTAATTTTATGGGTGTGCCACCTATGCTCCAGAAGTTACTTTCAGTAGCATTACCTTCTCTACACATTGGATCTTTAGCCTTTGCAGAATAAAACCAAGTCAATGGATGTTCCACTGTAAATAGTAACAGGTAGGTTACTGAATTCAGCTTGCATTGGAGTATTCCATGGCACTGAGCACTCTACTTGCAATATCTATACAGTTCCAAATCACCCACAGCAGTTATGTACACAGCCTTATGAAAGAATGCATTGAATAGAAAGTAATGCATTCAACTCAATGGAGTGTACAGTTCAATTTTGCTGATAACTACTATGTGCTAACATGATGTAAACTTTGTTAGCACACTAACCATGTGATTTAGAGTTGTCTGCAACCAATTTTATGAGTGTGCTACCTATGATCCAGAAGTTACTTTCAGTAGCATTACCTTCTCTACACATTGGAACTTTAGCCTTTGCAGAATAAAACCAAGTCAATGGATGTTCCACTGTAAATAGTAACAGGTAGGTTACTGAATTCAGCTTGCATTGGAGTATTCCATGGCACTGAGCACTCTACTTGCAATATCTATACAGTTCCAAATCACCCAGAGTAGTTATGTACACAACCTTACCACAGAATGCATTGAATAGAAATTAATGCATTCAAATCAATGGAGTGTACAGTTCAATTTTGCTGATAACTACTATGTGCTAACATGATGTAAACATTGTTAGCACACTAACCATATGATTTAGAGTTGTCTGCAACCAATTTTATGAGTGTGCTACCTATACTCCAGAAGTTACTTTCAGTAGCATTACCTTCTCTACACATTGGAACTTTAGCCTTTGCAGAATTAAACCAAGTCAATGGCTGTTCCACCGTAAATGGTCCCAGGTAGGTTACTGAATTCAGCTTGCATTGGAGTATTCCATGTCACTGAGCACTCTACATGCAATATCTATACAATTCCAAATCACCCCGAGTAGTTATGTACACAAACTTACCACAGAATGCATTGAATAAAAAGTAATGCATTCAACTCAATGGAGTGTACAGTTCAATTTTGCTGATAACTACTGTGTGCTAACATGATGTAAACATTGTTAGCACACTAACCATATGATTTAGAGTTGTCTGCAACCAATTTTATGAGTGTGCTACCTATGCTCCAGAAGTTACTTTCAGTAGCATTACCTTCTCTACACATTGGAACTTTAGCCTTTGCAGAATTAAACCAAGTCAATGGCTGTTCCTCTGTAAATGGTCCCAGGTAGGTTACTGAATTCAGCTTGCATTGGAGTATTCCATGTCACTGAGCACTCTACATGCAATATCTATATAATTCCAAATCACCCCGAGTAGTTATGTACACAAACTTACCACAGAATGCATTGAATAGAAAGTAATGCATTCAACTCAATGGAGTGTACAGTTCAATTTTGCTGATAACTACTATGTGCTAACATGATGTAAACATTGTTAGCAAACTAACCATATGATTTAGAGTTGTCTGCAACCAATTTTAAGGGTGTGCTACCTATGCTCCAGAAGTTACTTTCAGTAGCATTACCTTCTCTACACATTGAATCTTTAGCCTTTGCAGAATAAAACCAAGTCAATGGATGTTCCACTGTAAATAGTAACACGTAGGTTACAGAATTCAGCTTGCATTGGAGTATTCCATGGCACTGAGCACTCTACTTGCAATATCTATACAGTTCCAAATCACCCACAGCAGTTATGTACACAGCCTTATCAAAGAATGCATTGAATAGAAAGTAATGCATTCAACTCAATGGAGTGTACAGTTCAATTTTGCTGATAACTACTATGTGCTAACATGATGTAAACATTGTTAGCACACTAACCATATGATTTAGAGTTGTCTGCAACCAATTTTATGAGTGTGCTACCTATACTCCAGAAGTTACTTTCAGTAGCATTACCTTCTCTACACATTGCAACTTTAGCCTTTGCAGAATTAAACCAAGTCAATGGCTGTTCCACTGTAAATGGTCCCAGGTAGGTTACTGAATTCAGCTTGCATTGGTGTATTCCATGTCACTGAGCACTCTACATGCAATATCTATACAATTCCAAATCACCCCGAGTAGTTATGTACACAAACTTACCACAGAATGCATTGAATAAAAAGTAATGCATTCAACTCAATGGAGTGTACAGTTCAATTTTGCTGATAACTACTGTGTGCTAACATGATGTAATCATTGTTAGCACACTAACCATATGATTTAGAGTTGTCTGCAACCAATTTTATGAGTGTGCTACCTATGCTCCAGAAGTTACTTTCAGTAGCATTACCTTCTCTACACATTGGAACTTTAGCCTTTGCAGAATTAAACCAAGTCAATGGCTGTTCCTCTGTAAATGGTCCCAGGTAGGTTACTGAATTCAGCTTGCATTGGAGTATTCCATGTCACTGAGCACTCTACATGCAATATCTATACAATTCCAAATCACCCCGAGTAGTTATGTACACAAACTTACCACAGAATGCATTGAATAGAAAGTAATGCATTCAACTCAATGGAGTGTACAGTTCAATTTTGCTGATAACTACTATGTGCTAACATGATGTAAACATTGTTAGCAAACTAACCATATGATTTAGAGTTGTCTGCAACCAATTTTATGGGTGTGCTACCTATGCTCCAGAAGTTACTTTCAGTAGCATTACCTTCTCTACACATTGGATCTTTAGCCTTTGCAGAATAAAACCAAGTCAATGGATGTTCCACTGTAAATAGTAACACGTAGGTTACAGAATTCAGCTTGCATTGGAGTATTCCATGGCACTGAGCACTCTACATGCAATATCTATACAATTCCAAATCACCCCGAGTAGATATGTACACAAACTTACCACAGAATGCATTGAATAGAAAGTAATGTATTCAACTCAATGGAGTGTACAGTTCAATTTTGCTGATAACTACTATGTGCTAACATGATGTAAACATTGTTAGCACACTAACCATATGATTTAGAGTTGTCTGCAACCAATTTTATGAGTGTGCTACCTATGCTCCAGAAGTTACTTTCAGTAGCAGTACCTTCTCTACACATTGGAACTTTAGCCTTTGCAGAATTAAACCAAGTCAATGGCTGTTCCACTGTAAATGGTCCTAGGTAGGTTACTGAATTCAGCTTGCATTGGAGTATTCCATGTCACTGAGCACTCTACATGCAATATCTATACAATTCCAAATCACCCCGAGTAGTTATGTACACAAACTTACTACAGAATGCATTGAATAGAAAGTAAAGCATTCAACTCAATGGAGTGTACAGTTCAATTTTGCTGATAACTACTATGTGCTAACATGATGTAAACATTGTTAGCACACTAACCATATGATTTAGAGTTGTCTGCAACCAATTTTATGGGTGTGCTACCTATGCTCCAGAAGTTACTTTCAGTAGCATTACCTTCTCTACACATTGGATCTTTAGCCTTTGCAGAATAAAACCAAGTCAATGGATGTTCCACTGTAAATAGTAACAGGTAGGTTACTGAATTCAGCTTGCATTGGAGTATTCCATGGCACTGAGCACTCTACTTGCAATATCTATACATTTCCAAATCACCCACAGCAGTTATGTACACAAACTTATCACAGAATGCATTGAATAGAAAGTAATGCATTCAACTCAATGGAGTGTACAGTTCAATTTTGCTGATAACTACTATGTGCTAACATGATGTAAACATTGTTAGCACACTAACCATATGATTTAGAGTTGTCTGCAACCAATTTTATGAGTGTGCTACCTATACTCCAGAAGTTACTTTCAGTAGCATTACCTTCTCTACACATTGGAACTTTAGCCTTTGCAGAATTAAACCAAGTCAATGGCTGTTCCACTGTAAATGGTCCCAGGTAGGTTACTGAATTCAGCTTGCATTGGTGTATTCCATGTCACTGAGCACTCTACATGCAATATCTATACAATTCCAAATCACCCCGAGTAGTTATGTACACAAACTTACCACAGAATGCATTGAATAGAAAGTAATGCATTCAACTCAATGGAGTGTACAGTTCAATTTTGCTGATAACTACTATGTGCTAACATGATGTAAACATTGTTAGCACACTAACCATATGATTTAGAGTTGTCTGCAACCAATTTTATGAGTGTGCTACCTATGCTCCAGAAGTTACTTTCAGTAGCATTACCTTCTCTACACATTGGAAATTTAGCCTTTGCAGAATTAAACCAAGTCAATGGCTGTTCCACTGTAAATGGTCCCAGGTAGGTTACTGAATTCAGCTTGCATTGGAGTATTCCATGTCACTGAGCACTCTACATGCAATATCTATACAATTCCAAATCACCCCGAGTAGTTATGTACACAAACTTACCACAGAATGCATTGAATAGAAAGTAATGCATTCAACTCAATGGAGTGTACAGTTCAATTTTGCTGATAACTACTATGTGCTAACATGATGTAAACATTGTTAGCACACTAACCATATGATTTAGAGTTGTCTGCAACCAATTTTATGGGTGTGCTACCTATGCTCCAGAAGTTACTTTCAGTAGCATTACCTTCTCTACACATTGGATCTTTAGCCTTTGCAGAATAAAACCAAATCAATGGATGTTCCACTGTAAATAGTAACAGGTAGGTTACTGAATTCAGCTTGCATTGGAGTATTCCATGGCACTGAGCACTCTACTTGCAATATCTATACAGTTCCAAATCACCCACAGCAGTTATGTACACAAACTTATCACAGAATGCATTGAATAGAAAGTAATGCATTCAACTCAATGGAGTGTACAGTTCAATTTTGCTGATAACTACTATGTGCTAACATGATGTAAACATTGTTAGCACACTAACCATATGATTTAGAGTTGTCTGCAACCAATTTTATGAGTGTGCTACCTATACTCCAGAAGTTACTTTCAGTAGCATTACCTTCTCTACACATTGGAACTTTAGCCTTTGCAGTATTAAACCAAGTCAATGGCTGTTCCACTGTAAATGGTCCCAGGTAGGTTACTGAATTCAGCTTGCATTGGTGTATTCCATGTCACTGAGCACTCTACATGCAATATCTATACAATTCCAAATCACCCCAAGTAGTTATGTACACAAACTTACCACAGAATGCATTGAATAGAAAGTAATGCATTCAACTCAATGGAGTGTACAGTTCAATTTTGCTGATAACTACTATGTGCTAACATGATGTAAACATTGTTAGCACACTAACCATATGATTTAGAGTTGTCTGCAACCAATTTTATGAGTGTGCTACCTATGCTCCAGAAGTTACTTTCAGTGGCATTACCTTCTCTACACATTGGAACTTTAGCCTTTGCAGAATTAAACCAAGTCAATGGCTGTTCCACTGTAAATGGTACCAGGTAGGTTACTGATTTCAGCTTGCATTGGAGTATTCCATGTCACTGAGCACTCTACATGCAATATCTATACAATTCCAAATCACCCCGAGTAGTTATGTACACAAACTTACCACAGAATGCATTGAATAGAAAGTAATGCATTCAACTCAATGGAGTGTACAGTTCAATTTTGCTGATAACTACTATGTGCTAACATGATGTAAACATTGTTAGCACACTAACCATATGATTTAGAGTTGTCTGCAACCAATTTTATGGGTGTGCTACCTATGCTCCAGAAGTTACTTTCAGTAGCATTACCTTCTCTACACATTGGAACTTTAGCCTTTGCAGAATAAAACCAAGTCAATGGATGTTCCACTGTAAATAGTAACAGGTAGGTTACTGAATTCAGCTTGCATTGGAGTATTCCATGGCACTGAGCACTCTACTTGCAATATCTATACATTTCCAAATCACCCACAGCAGTTATGTACACAAACTTATCACAGAATGCATTGAATAGAAAGTAATGCATTCAACTCAATGGAGTGTACAGTTCAATTTTGCTGATAACTACTATGTGCTAACATGATGTAAACATTGTTAGCACACTAACCATATGATTTAGAGTTGTCTGCAACCAATTTTATGAGTGTGCTACCTATACTCCAGAAGTTACTTTCAGTAGCATTACCTTCTCTACACATTGGAACTTTAGCCTTTGCAGAATTAAACCAAGTCAATGGCTGTTCCACTGTAAATGGTCCCAGGTAGGTTACTGAATTCAGCTTGCATTGGTGTATTCCATGTCACTGAGCACTCTACATGCAATATCTATACAATTCCAAATCACCCCAAGTAGTTATGTACACAAACTTACCACAGAATGCATTGAATAGAAAGTAATGCATTCAACTCAATGGAGTGTACAGTTCAATTTTGCTGATAACTACTATGTGCTAACATGATGTAAACATTGTTAGCACACTAACCATATGATTTAGAGTTGTCTGCAACCAATTTTATGAGTGTGCTACCTATGCTCCAGAAGTTACTTTCAGTGGCATTACCTTCTCTACACATTGGAACTTTAGCCTTTGCAGAATTAAACCAAGTCAATGGCTGTTCCACTGTAAATGGTACCAGGTAGGTTACTGATTTCAGCTTGCATTGGAGTATTCCATGTCACTGAGCACTCTACATGCAATATCTATACAATTCCAAATCACCCCGAGTAGTTATGTACACAAACTTACCACAGAATGCATTGAATAGAAAGTAATGCATTCAACTCAATGGAGTGTACAGTTCAATTTTGCTGATAACTACTATGTGCTAACATGATGTAAACATTGTTAGCACACTAACCATATGATTTAGAGTTGTCTGCAACCAATTTTATGGGTGTGCTACCTATGCTCCAGAAGTTACTTTCAGTAGCATTACCTTCTCTACACATTGGAACTTTAGCCTTTGCAGAATAAAACCAAGTCAATGGATGTTCCACTGTAAATAGTAACAGGTAGGTTACTGAATTCAGCTTGCATTGGAGTATTCCATGGCACTGAGCACTCTACTTGCAATATCTATACATTTCCAAATCACCCACAGCAGTTATGTACACAAACTTATCACAGAATGCATTGAATAGAAAGTAATGCATTCAACTCAATGGAGTGTACAGTTCAATTTTGCTGATAACTACTATGTGCTAACATGATGTAAACATTGTTAGCACACTAACCATATGATTTAGAGTTGTCTGCAACCAATTTTATGAGTGTGCTACCTATACTCCAGAAGTTACTTTCAGTAGCATTACCTTCTCTACACATTGGAACTTTAGCCTTTGCAGAATTAAACCAAGTCAATGGCTGTTCCACTGTAAATGGTCCCAGGTAGGTTACTGAATTCAGCTTGCATTGGTGTATTCCATGTCACTGAGCACTCTACATGCAATATCTATACAATTCCAAATCACCCCGAGTAGTTATGTACACAAACTTACCACAGAATGCATTGAATAGAAAGTAATGCATTCAACTCAATGGAGTGTACAGTTCAATTTTGCTGATAACTACTATGTGCTAACATGATGTAAACATTGTTAGCACACTAACCATATGATTTAGAGTTGTCTGCAACCAATTTTATGAGTGTGCTACCTATGCTCCAGAAGTTACTTTCAGTAGCATTACCTTCTCTACACATTGGAAATTTAGCCTTTGCAGAATTAAACCAAGTCAATGGCTGTTCCACTGTAAATGGTCCCAGGTAGGTTACTGAATTCAGCTTGCATTGGAGTATTCCATGTCACTGAGCACTCTACATGCAATATCTATACAATTCCAAATCACCCCGAGTAGTTATGTACACAAACTTACCACAGAATGCATTGAATAGAAAGTAATGCATTCAACTCAATGGAGTGTACAGTTCAATTTTGCTGGTAACTACTATGTGCTAACATGATGTAAACATTGTTAGCACACTAACCATATGATTTAGAGTTGTCTGCAACCAATTTTATGGGTGTGCTACCTATGCTCCAGAAGTTACTTTCAGTAGCATTACCTTCTCTACACATTGGATCTTTAGCCTTTGCAGAATAAAACCAAATCAATGGATGTTCCACTGTAAATAGTAACAGGTAGGTTACTGAATTCAGCTTGCATTGGAGTATTCCATGGCACTGAGCACTCTACTTGCAATATCTATACAGTTCCAAATCACCCACAGCAGTTATGTACACAAACTTATCACAGAATGCATTGAATAGAAAGTAATGCATTCAACTCAATGGAGTGTACAGTTCAATTTTGCTGATAACTACTATGTGCTAACATGATGTAAACATTGTTAGCACACTAACCATATGATTTAGAGTTGTCTGCAACCAATTTTATGAGTGTGCTACCTATACTCCAGAAGTTACTTTCAGTAGCATTACCTTCTCTACACATTGGAACTTTAGCCTTTGCAGAATTAAACCAAGTCAATGGCTGTTCCACTGTAAATGGTCCCAGGTAGGTTACTGAATTCAGCTTGCATTGGTGTATTCCATGTCATTGAGCACTCTACATGCAATATCTATACAATTCCAAATCACCCCGAGTAGTTATGTACACAAACTTACCACAGAATGCATTGAATAGAAAGTAATGCATTCAACTCAATGGAGTGTACAGTTCAATTTTGCTGATAACTACTATGTGCTAACATGATGTAAACATTGTTAGCACACTAACAATATGATTTAGAGTTGTCTGCAACCAATTTTATGAGTGTGCTACCTATGCTCCAGAAGTTACTTTCAGTAGCATTACCTTCTCTACACATTGGAACTTTAGCCTTTGCAGAATTAAACCAAGTCAATGGCTGTTCCACTGTAAATGGTACCAGGTAGGTTACTGATTTCAGCTTGCATTGGAGTATTCCATGTCACTGAGCACTCTACATGCAATATCTATACAATTCCAAATCACCCCGAGAAGTTATGTACACAAACTTACCACAGAATGCATTGAATATAAAGTAATGCATTCAACTCAATGGAGTGTACAGTTCAATTTTGCTGATAACTACTGTGTGCTAACATGATGTAAACATTGTTAGCACACTAACCATATGATTTAGAGTTGTCTGCAACCAATTTTATGAGTGTGCTACCTATGCTCCAGAAGTTACTTTCAGTAGCATTACCTTCTCTACACATTGGAACTTTAGCCTTTGCAGAATTAAACCAAGTCAATGGCTGTTCCACTGTAAATGGTCCCAGGTAGGTTACTGAATTCAGCTTGCATTGGAGTACTCCATGTCACTGAGCACTCTACATGCAATATGTATACAATTCCAAATCACCCCGAGTAGTTATGTACACAAACTTACCACAGAATGCATTGAATAGAAAGTAATGCATTCAACTCAATGGAGTGTACAGTTCAATTTTGCTGATAACTACTATGTGCTAACATGATGTAAACATTGTTAGCACACTAACCATATGATTTAGAGTTGTCTGCAACCAATTTTATGAGTGTGCTACCTATACTCCAGAAGTTACTTTCAGTAGCATTACCTTCTCTACACATTGGAACTTTAGCCTTTGCAGTATTAAACCAAGTCAATGGCTGTTCCACTGTAAATGGTCCCAGGTAGGTTACTGAATTCAGCTTGCATTGGTGTATTCCATGTCACTGAGCACTCTACATGCAATATCTATACAATTCCAAATCACCCCAAGTAGTTATGTACACAAACTTACCACAGAATGCATTGAATAGAAAGTAATGCATTCAACTCAATGGAGTGTACAGTTCAATTTTGCTGATAACTACTATGTGCTAACATGATGTAAACATTGTTAGCACACTAACCATATGATTTAGAGTTGTCTGCAACCAATTTTATGAGTGTGCTACCTATGCTCCAGAAGTTACTTT
Organism: Hypanus sabinus; assembly: GCF_030144855.1. Classification (NCBI taxonomy): domain Eukaryota; kingdom Metazoa; phylum Chordata; class Chondrichthyes; order Myliobatiformes; family Dasyatidae; genus Hypanus; species Hypanus sabinus. The sequence continues at coordinate 36,367 of NW_026779074.1, read as the reverse complement.
CAGTGGCATTACCTTCTCTACACATTGGAACTTTAGCCTTTGCAGAATTAAACCAAGTCAATGGCTGTTCCACTGTAAATGGTACCAGGTAGGTTACTGATTTCAGCTTGCATTGGAGTATTCCATGTCACTGAGCACTCTACATGCAATATCTATACAATTCCAAATCACCCCGAGTAGTTATGTACACAAACTTACCACAGAATGCATTGAATAGAAAGTAATGCATTCAACTCAATGGAGTGTACAGTTCAATTTTGCTGATAACTACTATGTGCTAACATGATGTAAACATTGTTAGCACACTAACCATATGATTTAGAGTTGTCTGCAACCAATTTTATGGGTGTGCTACCTATGCTCCAGAAGTTACTTTCAGTAGCATTACCTTCTCTACACATTGGAACTTTAGCCTTTGCAGAATAAAACCAAGTCAATGGATGTTCCACTGTAAATAGTAACAGGTAGGTTACTGAATTCAGCTTGCATTGGAGTATTCCATGGCACTGAGCACTCTACTTGCAATATCTATACAGTTCCAAATCACCCAGAGTAGTTATGTACACAACCTTACCACAGAATGCATTGAATAGAAAGTAATGCATTCAACTCAATGGAGTGTACAGTTCAATTTTGCTGATAACTACTATGTGCTAACATGATGTAAACATTGTTAGCACACTAACCATATGATTTAGAGTTGTCTGCAACCAATTTTATGAGTGTGCTACCTATACTCCAGAAGTTACTTTCAGTAGCATTACCTTCTCTACACATTGGAACTTTAGCCTTTGCAGAATTAAACCAGTCAATGGCTGTTCCACTGTAAATGGTCCCAGGTAGGTTACTGAATTCAGCTTGCATTGGAGTATTCCATGTCACTGAGCACTCTACATGCAATATCTATACAATTCCAAATCACCCCGAGTAGTTATGTACACAAACTTACCACAGAATGCATTGAATAGAAAGTAATGTATTCAACTCAATGGAGTGTACAGTTCAATTTTGCTGATAACTACTATGTGCTAACATGATGTAAACATTGTTAGCACACTAACCATATGATTTAGAGTTGTCTGCAACCAATTTTATGAGTGTGCTACCTATGCTCCAGAAGTTACTTTCAGTAGCAGTACCTTCTCTACACATTGGAACTTTAGCCTTTGCAGAATTAAACCAAGTCAATGGCTGTTCCACTGTAAATGGTCCCAGGTAGGTTACTGAATTCAGCTTGCATTGGAGTATTCCATGTCACTGAGCACTCTACATGCAATATCTATACAATTCCAAATCACCCCGAGTAGTTATGTACACAAACTTACTACAGAATGCATTGAATAGAAAGTAAAGCATTCAACTCAATGGAGTGTACAGTTCAATTTTGCTGATAACTACTATGTGCTAACATGATGTAAACATTGTTAGCACACTAACCATATGATTTAGAGTTGTCTGCAACCAATTTTATAGGTGTGCTACCTATGCTCCAGAAGTTACTTTCAGTAGCATTACCTTCTCTACACATTGGATCGTTATCCTTTGCAGAATAAAACCAAGTCAATGGATGTTCCACTGTAAATAGTAACAGGTAGGTTACTGAATTCAGCTTGCATTGGAGTATTCCATGGCACTGAGCACTCTACTTGCAATATCTATACATTTCCAAATCACCCACAGCAGTTATGTACACAAACTTATCACAGAATGCATTGAATAGAAAGTAATGCATTCAACTCAATGGAGTGTACAGTTCAATTTTGCTGATAACTACTATGTGCTAACATGATGTAAACATTGTTAGCACACTAACCATATGATTTAGAGTTGTCTGCAACCAATTTTATGAGTGTGCTACCTATACTCCAGAAGTTACTTTCAGTAGCATTACCTTCTCTACACATTGGAACTTTAGCCTTTGCAGAATTAAACCAAGTCAATGGCTGTTCCACTGTAAATGGTCCCAGGTAGGTTACTGAATTCAGCTTGCATTGGTGTATTCCATGTCACTGAGCACTCTACATGCAATATCTATACAATTCCAAATCACCCCGAGTAGTTATGTACACAAACTTACCACAGAATGCATTGAATAGAAAGTAATGCATTCAACTCAATGGAGTGTACAGTTCAATTTTGCTGATAACTACTATGTGCTAACATGATGTAAACATTGTTAGCACACTAACCATATGATTTAGAGTTGTCTGCAACCAATTTTATGGGTGTGCTACCTATGCTCCAGAAGTTACTTTCAGTAGCATTACCTTCTCTACACATTGGATCTTTAGCCTTTGCAGAATAAAACCAAATCAATGGATGTTCCACTGTAAATAGTAACAGGTAGGTTACTGAATTCAGCTTGCATTGGAGTATTCCATGGCACTGAGCACTCTACTTGCAATATCTATACAGTTCCAAATCACCCACAGCAGTTATGTACACAAACTTATCACAGAATGCATTGAATAGAAAGTAATGCATTCAACTCAATGGAGTGTACAGTTCAATTTTGCTGATAACTACTATGTGCTAACATGATGTAAACATTGTTAGCACACTAACCATATGATTTAGAGTTGTCTGCAACCAATTTTATGAGTGTGCTACCTATACTCCAGAAGTTACTTTCAGTAGCATTACCTTCTCTACACATTGGAACTTTAGCCTTTGCAGAATTAAACCAAGTCAATGGCTGTTCCACTGTAAATGGTCCCAGGTAGGTTACTGAATTCAGCTTGCATTGGTGTATTCCATGTCACTGAGCACTCTACATGCAATATCTATACAATTCCAAATCACCCCGAGTAGTTATGTACACAAACTTACCACAGAATGCATTGAATAGAAAGTAATGCATTCAACTCAATGGAGTGTACAGTTCAATTTTGCTGATAACTACTATGTGCTAACATGATGTAAACATTGTTAGCACACTAACCATATGATTTAGAGTTGTCTGCAACCAATTTTATGAGTGTGCTACCTATGCTCCAGAAGTTACTTTCAGTAGGATTACCTTCTCTACACATTGGAACTTTAGCCTTTGCAGAATTAAACCAAGTCAATGGCTGTTCCACTGTAAATGGTACCAGGTAGGTTACTGATTTCAGCTTGCATTGGAGTATTCCATGTCACTGAGCACTCTACATGCAATATCTATACAATTCCAAATCACCCCGAGAAGTTATGTACACAAACTTACCACAGAATGCATTGAATAGAAAGTAATGCATTCAACTCAATGGAGTGTACAGTTCAATTTTGCTGATAACTACTGTGTGCTAACATGATGTAAACATTGTTAGCACACTAACCATATGATTTAGAGTTGTCTGCAAACAATTTTATGAGTGTGCTACCTATGCTCCAGAAGTTACTTTCAGTAGCATTACCTTCTCTACACATTGGAACTTTAGCCTTTGCAGAATTAAACCAAGTCAATGGCTGTTCCACTGTAAATGGTCCCAGGTAGGTTACTGAATTCAGCTTGCATTGGAGTACTCCATGTCACTGAGCACTCTACATGCAATATGTATACAATTCCAAATCACCCCGAGTAGTTATGTACACAAACTTACCACAGAATGCATTGAATAGAAAGTAATGCATTCAACTCAATGGAGTGTACAGTTCAATTTTGCTGATAACTACTATGTGCTAACATGATGTAAACATTGTTAGCACACTAACCATATGATTTAGAGTTGTCTGCAACCAATTTTATGAGTGTGCTACCTATACTCCAGAAGTTACTTTCAGTAGCATTACCTTCTCTACACATTGGAACTTTAGCCTTTGCAGAATTAAACCAAGTCAATGGCTGTTCCACTGTAAATGGTCCCAGGTAGGTTACTGAATTCAGCTTGCATTGGTGTATTCCATGTCACTGAGCACTCTACATGCAATATCTATACAATTCCAAATCACCCCAAGTAGTTATGTACACAAACTTACCACAGAATGCATTGAATAGAAAGTAATGCATTCAACTCAATGGAGTGTACAGTTCAATTTTGCTGATAACTACTATGTGCTAACATGATGTAAACATTGTTAGCACACTAACCATATGATTTAGAGTTGTCTGCAACCAATTTTATGAGTGTGCTACCTATGCTCCAGAAGTTACTTTCAGTAGCATTACCTTCTCTACACATTGGATCTTTAGCCTTTGCAGAATAAAACCAAGTCAATGGATGTTCCACTGTTAATAGTAACAGGTAGGTTACTGAATTCAGCTTGCATTGGAGTATTCCATGGCACTGAGCACTCTACTTGCAATATCTATACATTTCCAAATCACCCACAGCAGTTATGTACACAAACTTATCACAGAATGCATTGAATAGAAAGTAATGCATTCAACTCAATGGAGTGTACAGTTCAATTTTGCTGATAACTACTATGTGCTAACATGATGTAAACATTGTTAGCACACTAACCATATGATTTAGAGTTGTCTGCAACCAATTTTATGAGTGTGCTACCTATACTCCAGAAGTTACTTTCAGTAGCATTACCTTCTCTACACATTGGAACTTTAGCCTTTGCAGAATTAAACCAAGTCAATGGCTGTTCCACTGTAAATGGTCCCAGGTAGGTTACTGAATTCAGCTTGCATTGGTGTATTCCATGTCACTGAGCACTCTACATGCAATATCTATACAATTCCAAGTCACCCCGAGTAGTTATGTACACAAACTTACCACAGAATGCATTGAATAGAAAGTAATGCATTCAACTCAATGGAGTGTACAGTTCAATTTTGCTGATAACTACTATGTGCTAACATGATGTAAACATTGTTAGCACACTAACCATATGATTTAGAGTTGTCTGCAACCAATTTTATGAGTGTGCTACCTATGCTCCAGAAGTTACTTTCAGTAGCATTACCTTCTCTACACATTGGAACTTTAGCCTTTGCAGAATTAAACCAAGTCAATGGCTGTTCCACTGTAAATGGTCCCAGGTAGGTTACTGAATTCAGCTTGCATTGGAGTATTCCATGTCACTGAGCACTCTACATGCAATATCTATACAATTCCAAATCACCCCGAGTAGTTTTGTACACAAACTTACCACAGAATGCATTGAATAGAAAGTAATGCATTCAACTCAATGGAGTGTACAGTTCAATTTTGCTGATAACTACTATGTGCTAACATGATGTAAACATTGTTAGCACACTAACCATATGATTTAGAGTTGTCTGCAACCAATTTTATGGGTGTGCTACCTATGCTCCAGAAGTTACTTTCAGTAGCATTACCTTCTCTACACATTGGATCTTTAGCCTTTGCAGAATAAAACCAAATCAATGGATGTTCCACTGTAAATAGTATCAGGTAGGTTACTGAATTCAGCTTGCATTGGAGTATTCCATGGCACTGAGCACTCTACTTGCAATATCTATACAGTTCCAAATCACCCACAGCAGTTATGTACACAAACTTATCACAGAATGCATTGAATAGAAAGTAATGCATTCAACTCAATGGAGTGTACAGTTCAATTTTGCTGATAACTACTATGTGCTAACATGATGTAAACATTGTTAGCACACTAACCATATGATTTAGAGTTGTCTGCAACCAATTTTATGAGTGTGCTACCTATACTCCAGAAGTTACTTTCAGTAGCATTACCTTCTCTACACATTGGAACTTTAGCCTTTGCAGAATTAAACCAAGTCAATGGCTGTTCCACTGTAAATGGTCCCAGGTAGGTTACTGAATTCAGCTTGCATTGGTGTATTCCATGTCACTGAGCACTCTACATGCAATATCTATACAATTCCAAATCACCCCGAGTAGTTATGTACACAAACTTACCACAGAATGCATTGAATAGAAAGTAATGCATTCAACTCAATGGAGTGTACAGTTCAATTTTGCTGATAACTACTATGTGCTAACATGATGTAAACATTGTTAGCACACTAACCATATGATTTAGAGTTGTCTGCAACCAATTTTATGAGTGTGCTACCTATGCTCCAAAAGTTACTTTCAGTAGCATTACCTTCTCTACACATTGGAACTTTAGCCTTTGCAGAATTAAACCAAGTCAATGGCTGTTCCACTGTAAATGGTACCAGGTAGGTTACTGATTTCAGCTTGCATTGGAGTATTCCATGTCACTGAGCACTCTACATGCAATATCTATACAATTCCAAATCACCCCGAGAAGTTATGTACACAAACTTACCACAGAATGCATTGAATAGAAAGTAATGCATTCAACTCAATGGAGTGTGCAGTTCAATTTTGCTGATAACTACTGTGTGCTAACATGATGTAAACATTGTTAGCACACTAACCATATGATTTAGAGTTGTCTGCAACCAATTTTATGAGTGTGCTACCTATGCTCCAGAAGTTACTTTCAGTAGCATTACCTTCTCTACACATTGGAACTTTAGCCTTTGCAGAATTAAACCAAGTCAATGGCTGTTCCACTGTAAATGGTACCAGGTAGGTTACTGAATTCAGCTTGCATTGGAGTACTCCATGTCACTGAGCACTCTACATGCAATATGTATACAATTCCAAATCACCCCGAGTAGTTATGTACACAAACTTACCACAGAATGCATTGAATAGAAAGTAATGCATTCAACTCAATGGAGTGTACAGTTCAATTTTGCTGATAACTACTATGTGCTAACATGATGTAAACATTGTTAGCACACTAACCATATGATTTAGAGTTGTCTGCAACCAATTTTATGAGTGTGCTACCTATACTCCAGAAGTTACTTTCAGTAGCATTACCTTCTCTACACATTGGAACTTTAGCCTTTGCAGAATTAAACCAAGTCAATGGCTGTTCCACTGTAAATGGTCCCAGGTAGATTACTGAATTCAGCTTGCATTGGTGTATTCCATGTCACTGAGCACTCTACATGCAATATCTATACAATTCCAAATCACCCCAAGTAGTTATGTACACAAACTTACCACAGAATGCATTGAATAGAAAGTAATGCATTCAACTCAATGGAGTGTACAGTTCAATTTTGCTGATAACTACTATGTGCTAACATGATGTAAACATTGTTAGCACACTAACCATATGATTTAGAGTTGTCTGCAACCAATTTTATGAGTGTGCTACCTATGCTCCAGAAGTTACTTTCAGTAGCATTACCTTCTCTACACATTGGAACTTTAGCCTTTGCAGAATTAAACCAAGTCAATGGCTGTTCCACTGTAAATGGTACCAGGTAGGTTACTGATTTCAGCTTGCATTGGAGTATTCCATGTCACTGAGCACTCTACATGCAATATCTATACAATTCCAAATCACCCCGAGTAGTTATGTAGACAAACTTACCACAGAATGCATTGAATAGAAAGTAATGCATTCAACTCAATGGAGTGTACAGTTCAATTTTGCTGATAACTACTATGTGCTAACATGATGTAAACATTGTTAGCACACTAACCATATGATTTAAAGTTGTCTGCAACCAATTTTATGGGTGTGCTACCTATGCTCCAGAAGTTACTTTCAGTAGCATTACCTTCTCTACACATTGGAACTTTAGCCTTTGCAGAATAAAACCAAGTCAATGGATGTTCCACTGTAAATAGTAACAGGTAGGTTACTGAATTCAGCTTGCATTGGAGTATTCCATGGCACTGAGCACTCTACTTGCAATATCTATACAGTTCCAAATCACCCAGAGTAGTTATGTACACAACCTTACCACAGAATGCATTGAATAGAAAGTAATGCATTCAACTCAATGGAGTGTACAGTTCAATTTTGCTGATAACTACTATGTGCTAACATGATGTAAACATTGTTAGCACACTAACCATATGATTTAGAGTTGTCTGCAACCAATTTTATGAGTGTGCTACCTATACTCCAGAAGTTACTTTCAGTAGCATTACCTTCTCTACACATTGGAACTTTAGCCTTTGCAGAATTAAACCAAGTCAATGGCTGTTCCACTGTAAATGGTCCCAGGTAGGTTACTGAATTCAGCTTGCATTGGTGTATTCCATGTCGCTGAGCACTCTACATGCAATATCTATACAATTCCAAATCACCCCAAGTAGTTTTGTACACAAACTTACCACAGAATGCATTGAATAGAAAGTAATGCATTCAACTCAATGGAGTGTACAGTTCAATTTTGCTGATAACTACTATGTGCTAACATGATGTAAACATTGTTAGCACACTAACCATATGATTTAGAGTTGTCTGCAACCAATTTTATGAGTGTGCTACCTATGCTCCAGAAGTTACTTTCAGTAGCATTACCTTCTCTACACATTGGAACTTTAGCCTTTGCAGAATTAAACCAGTCAATGGCTGTTCCACTGTAAATGGTCCCAGGTAGGTTACTGAATTCAGCTTGCATTGGAGTATTCCATGTCACTGAGCACTCTACATGCAATATCTATACAATTCCAAATCACCCCGAGTAGTTATGTACACAACCTTACCACAGAATGCATTGAATAGAAAGTAATGCATTCAACTCAATGGAGTGTACAGTTCAATTTTGCTGATAACTACTATGTGCTAACATGATGTAAACATTGTTAGCACACTAACCATATGATTTAGAGTTGTCTGCAACCAATTTTATGAGTGTGCTACCTATACTCCAGAAGTTACTTTCAGTAGCATTACCTTCTCTACACATTGGAACTTTAGCCTTTGCAGAATTAAACCAAGTCAATGGCTGTTCCACTGTAAATGGTCCCAGGTAGGTTACTGAATTCAGCTTGCATTGGTGTATTCCATGTCGCTGAGCACTCTACATGCAATATCTATACAATTCCAAATCACCCCAAGTAGTTTTGTACACAAACTTACCACAGAATGCATTGAATAGAAAGTAATGCATTCAACTCAATGGAGTGTACAGTTCAATTTTGCTGATAACTACTATGTGCTAACATGATGTAAACATTGTTAGCACACTAACCATATGATTTAGAGTTGTCTGCAACCAATTTTATGAGTGTGCTACCTATGCTCCAGAAGTTACTTTCAGTAGCATTACCTTCTCTACACATTGGAACTTTAGCCTTTGCAGAATTAAACCAGTCAATGGCTGTTCCACTGTAAATGGTCCCAGGTAGGTTACTGAATTCAGCTTGCATTGGAGTATTCCATGTCACTGAGCACTCTACATGCAATATCTATACAATTCCAAATCACCCCGAGTAGTTATGTACACAAACTTACCACAGAATGCATTGAATAAAAAGTAATGCATTCAACTCAATGGAGTGTACAGTTCAATTTTGCTGATAACTACTATGTGCTAACATGATGTAAACATTGTTAGCAAACTAACCATATGATTTAGAGTTGTCTGCAACCAATTTTATGAGTGTGCTACCTATGCTCCAGAAGTTACTTTCAGTAGCATTACCTTCTCTACACATTGGAACTTTAGCCTTTGCAGAATTAAACCAAGTCAATGGCTGTTCCACTGTAAATGGTCCCAGGTAGGTTACTGAATTCAGCTTGCATTGGAGTATTCCATGTCACTGAGCACTCTACATGCAATATCTATACAATTCCAAATCACCCCGAGTAGTTATGTACACAAACTTACCACAGAATGCATTGCATAGAAAGTAATGCATTCAACTCAATGGAGTGTACAGTTCAATTTTGCTGATAACTACTATGTGCTAACATGATGTAAACATTGTTAGCACACTAACCATATGATTTAGAGTTGTCTGCAACCAATTTTATGAGTGTGCTACCTATACTCCAGAAGTTACTTTCAGTAGCATTACCTTCTCTACACATTGGAACTTTAGCCTTTGCAGAATTAAACCAAGTCAATGGCTGTTCCACTGTAAATGGTCCCAGGTAGGTTACTGAATTCAGCTTGCATTGGTGTATTCCATGTCGCTGAGCACTCTACATGCAATATCTATACAATTCCAAATCACCCCAAGTAGTTTTGTACACAAACTTACCACAGAATGCATTGAATAGAAAGTAATGCATTCAACTCAATGGAGTGTACAGTTCAATTTTGCTGATAACTACTATGTGCTAACATGATGTAAACATTGTTAGCACACTAACCATATGATTTAGAGTTGTCTGCAACCAATTTTATGAGTGTGCTACCTATGCTCCAGAAGTTACTTTCAGTAGCATTACCTTCTCTACACATTGGAACTTTAGCCTTTGCAGAATTAAACCAAGTCAATGGCTGTTCCACTGTAAATGGTACCAGGTAGGTTACTGATTTCAGCTTGCATTGGAGTATTCCATGTCACTGAGCACTCTACATGCAATATCTATACAATTCCAAATCACCCCGAGTAGTTATGTAGACAAACTTACCACAGAATGCATTGAATAGAAAGTAATGCATTCAACTCAATGGAGTGTACAGTTCAATTTTGCTGATAACTACTATGTGCTAACATGATGTAAACATTGTTAGCACACTAACCATATGATTTAAAGTTGTCTGCAACCAATTTTATGGGTGTGCTACCTATGCTCCAGAAGTTACTTTCAGTAGCATTACCTTCTCTACACATTGGAACTTTAGCCTTTGCAGAATAAAACCAAGTCAATGGATGTTCCACTGTAAATAGTAACAGGTAGGTTACTGAATTCAGCTTGCATTGGAGTATTCCATGGCACTGAGCACTCTACTTGCAATATCTATACAGTTCCAAATCACCCAGAGTAGTTATGTACACAACCTTACCACAGAATGCATTGAATAGAAAGTAATGCATTCAACTCAATGGAGTGTACAGTTCAATTTTGCTGATAACTACTATGTGCTAACATGATGTAAACATTGTTAGCACACTAACCATATGATTTAGAGTTGTCTGCAACCAATTTTATGAGTGTGCTACCTATACTCCAGAAGTTACTTTCAGTAGCATTACCTTCTCTACACATTGGAACTTTAGCCTTTGCAGAATTAAACCAGTCAATGGCTGTTCCACTGTAAATGGTCCCAGGTAGGTTACTGAATTCAGCTTGCATTGGAGTATTCCATGTCACTGAGCACTCTACATGCAATATCTATACAATTCCAAATCACCCCGAGTAGTTATGTACACAAACTTACCACAGAATGCATTGAATAAAAAGTAATGCATTCAACTCAATGGAGTGTACAGTTCAATTTTGCTGATAACTACTATGTGCTAACATGATGTAAACATTGTTAGCAAACTAACCATATGATTTAGAGTTGTCTGCAACCAATTTTATGAGTGTGCTACCTATGCTCCAGAAGTTACTTTCAGTAGCATTACCTTCTCTACACATTGGAACTTTAGCCTTTGCAGAATTAAACCAAGTCAATGGCTGTTCCACTGTAAATGGTCCCAGGTAGGTTACTGAATTCAGCTTGCATTGGAGTATTCCATGTCACTGAGCACTCTACATGCAATATCTATACAATTCCAAATCACCCCGAGTAGTTATGTACACAAACTTACCACAGAATGCATTGCATAGAAAGTAATGCATTCAACTCAATGGAGTGTACAGTTCAATTTTGCTGATAACTACTATGTGCTAACATGATGTAAACATTGTTAGCACACTAACCATATGATTTAGAGTTGTCTGCAACCAATTTTATGAGTGTGCTACCTATACTCCAGAAGTTACTTTCAGTAGCATTACCTTCTCTACACATTGGAACTTTAGCCTTTGCAGAATTAAACCAAGTCAATGGCTGTTCCACTGTAAATGGTCCCAGGTAGGTTACTGAATTCAGCTTGCATTGGTGTATTCCATGTCGCTGAGCACTCTACATGCAATATCTATACAATTCCAAATCACCCCAAGTAGTTATGTACACAAACTTACCACAGAATGCATTGAATAGAAAGTAATGCATTCAACTCAATGGAGTATACAGTTCAATTTTGCTGATAACTACTATGTGCTAACATGATGTAAACATTGTTAGCACACTAACCATATGATTTAGAGTTGTCTGCAACCAATTTTATGAGTGTGCTACCTATGCTCCAGAAGTTACTTTCAGTAGCATTACCTTCTCTACACATTGGAACTTTAGCCTTTGCAGAATAAAACCAAGTCAATGGATGTTCCACTGTAAATAGTAACAGGTAGGTTACTGAATTCAGCTTGCATTGGAGTATTCCATGGCACTGAGCACTCTACTTGCAATATCTATACAGTTCCAAATCACCCAGAGTAGTTATGTACACAAACTTACCACAGAATGCATTGAATAAAAAGTAATGCATTCAACTCAATGGAGTGTACAGTTCAATTTTGCTGATAACTACTATGTGCTAACATGATGTAAACATTGTTAGCACACTAACCATATGATTTAGAGTTGTCTGCAACCAATTTTATGAGTGTGCTACCTATACTCCAGAAGTTACTTTCAGTAGCATTACCTTCTCTACACATTGGAACTTTAGCCTTTGCAGAATTAAACCAAGTCAATGGCTGTTCCACTGTAAATGGTCCCAGGTAGGTTACTGAATTCAGCTTGCATTGGTGTATTCCATGTCGCTGAGCACTCTACATGCAATATCTATACAATTCCAAATCACCCCAAGTAGTTTTGTACACAAACTTACCACAGAATGCATTGAATAGAAAGTAATGCATTCAACTCAATGGAGTGTACAGTTCAATTTTGCTGATAACTACTATGTGCTAACATGATGTAAACATTGTTAGCACACTAACCATATGATTTAGAGTTGTCTGCAACCAATTTTATGAGTGTGCTACCTATGCTCCAGAAGTTACTTTCAGTAGCATTACCTTCTCTACACATTGGAACTTTAACCTTTGCAGAATTAAACCAGTCAATGGCTGTTCCACTGTAAATGGTCCCAGGTAGGTTACTGAATTCAGCTTGCATTGGAGTATTCCATGTCACTGAGCACTCTACATGCAATATCTATACAATTCCAAATCACCCCGAGTAGTTATGTACACAACCTTACCACAGAATGCATTGAATAAAAAGTAATGCATTCAACTCAATGGAGTGTACAGTTCAATTTTGCTGATAACTACTATGTGCTAACATGATGTAAACATTGTTAGCAAACTAACCATATGATTTAGAGTTGTCTGCAACCAATTTTATGAGTGTGCTACCTATGCTCCAGAAGTTACTTTCAGTAGCATTACCTTCTCTACACATTGGAACTTTAGCCTTTGCAGAATTAAACCAAGTCAATGGCTGTTCCACTGTAAATGGTCCCAGGTAGGTTACTGAATTCAGCTTGCATTGGAGTATTCCATGTCACTGAGCACTCTACATGCAATATCTATACAATTCCAAATCACCCCGAGTAGTTATGTACACAAACTTACCACAGAATGCATTGCATAGAAAGTAATGCATTCAACTCAATGGAGTGTACAGTTCAATTTTGCTGATAACTACTATGTGCTAACATGATGTAAACATTGTTAGCACACTAACCATATGATTTAGAGTTGTCTGCAACCAATTTTATGAGTGTGCTACCTATACTCCAGAAGTTACTTTCAGTAGCATTACCTTCTCTACACATTGGAACTTTAGCCTTTGCAGAATTAAACCAAGTCAATGGCTGTTCCACTGTAAATGGTCCCAGGTAGGTTACTGAATTCAGCTTGCATTGGTGTATTCCATGTCGCTGAGCACTCTACATGCAATATCTATACAATTCCAAATCACCCCAAGTAGTTTTGTACACAAACTTACCACAGAATGCATTGAATAGAAAGTAATGCATTCAACTCAATGGAGTGTACAGTTCAATTTTGCTGATAACTACTATGTGCTAACATGATGTAAACATTGTTAGCACACTAACCATATGATTTAGAGTTGTCTGCAACCAATTTTATGAGTGTGCTACCTATGCTCCAGAAGTTACTTTCAGTAGCATTACCTTCTCTACACATTGGAACTTTAGCCTTTGCAGAATTAAACCAAGTCAATGGCTGTTCCACTGTAAATGGTACCAGGTAGGTTACTGATTTCAGCTTGCATTGGAGTATTCCATGTCACTGAGCACTCTACATGCAATATCTATACAATTCCAAATCACCCCGAGTAGTTATGTAGACAAACTTACCACAGAATGCATTGAATAGAAAGTAATGCATTCAACTCAATGGAGTGTACAGTTCAATTTTGCTGATAACTACTATGTGCTAACATGATGTAAACATTGTTAGCACACTAACCATATGATTTAAAGTTGTCTGCAACCAATTTTATGGGTGTGCTACCTATGCTCCAGAAGTTACTTTCAGTAGCATTACCTTCTCTACACATTGGAACTTTAGCCTTTGCAGAATAAAACCAAGTCAATGGATGTTCCACTGTAAATAGTAACAGGTAGGTTACTGAATTCAGCTTGCATTGGAGTATTCCATGGCACTGAGCACTCTACTTGCAATATCTATACAGTTCCAAATCACCCAGAGTAGTTATGTACACAACCTTACCACAGAATGCATTGAATAGAAAGTAATGCATTCAACTCAATGGAGTGTACAGTTCAATTTTGCTGATAACTACTATGTGCTAACATGATGTAAACATTGTTAGCACACTAACCATATGATTTAGAGTTGTCTGCAACCAATTTTATGAGTGTGCTACCTATACTCCAGAAGTTACTTTCAGTAGCATTACCTTCTCTACACATTGGAACTTTAGCCTTTGCAGAATTAAACCAGTCAATGGCTGTTCCACTGTAAATGGTCCCAGGTAGGTTACTGAATTCAGCTTGCATTGGAGTATTCCATGTCACTGAGCACTCTACATGCAATATCTATACAATTCCAAATCACCCCGAGTAGTTATGTACACAAACTTACCACAGAATGCATTGAATAAAAAGTAATGCATTCAACTCAATGGAGTGTACAGTTCAATTTTGCTGATAACTACTATGTGCTAACATGATGTAAACATTGTTAGCAAACTAACCATATGATTTAGAGTTGTCTGCAACCAATTTTATGAGTGTGCTACCTATGCTCCAGAAGTTACTTTCAGTAGCATTACCTTCTCTACACATTGGAACTTTAGCCTTTGCAGAATTAAACCAAGTCAATGGCTGTTCCACTGTAAATGGTCCCAGGTAGGTTACTGAATTCAGCTTGCATTGGAGTATTCCATGTCACTGAGCACTCTACATGCAATATCTATACAATTCCAAATCACCCCGAGTAGTTATGTACACAAACTTACCACAGAATGCATTGCATAGAAAGTAATGCATTCAACTCAATGGAGTGTACAGTTCAATTTTGCTGATAACTACTATGTGCTAACATGATGTAAACATTGTTAGCACACTAACCATATGATTTAGAGTTGTCTGCAACCAATTTTATGAGTGTGCTACCTATACTCCAGAAGTTACTTTCAGTAGCATTACCTTCTCTACACATTGGAACTTTAGCCTTTGCAGAATTAAACCAAGTCAATGGCTGTTCCACTGTAAATGGTCCCAGGTAGGTTACTGAATTCAGCTTGCATTGGTGTATTCCATGTCGCTGAGCACTCTACATGCAATATCTATACAATTCCAAATCACCCCAAGTAGTTATGTACACAAACTTACCACAGAATGCATTGAATAGAAAGTAATGCATTCAACTCAATGGAGTATACAGTTCAATTTTGCTGATAACTACTATGTGCTAACATGATGTAAACATTGTTAGCACACTAACCATATGATTTAGAGTTGTCTGCAACCAATTTTATGAGTGTGCTACCTATGCTCCAGAAGTTACTTTCAGTAGCATTACCTTCTCTACACATTGGAACTTTAGCCTTTGCAGAATAAAACCAAGTCAATGGATGTTCCACTGTAAATAGTAACAGGTAGGTTACTGAATTCAGCTTGCATTGGAGTATTCCATGGCACTGAGCACTCTACTTGCAATATCTATACAGTTCCAAATCACCCAGAGTAGTTATGTACACAAACTTACCACAGAATGCATTGAATAAAAAGTAATGCATTCAACTCAATGGAGTGTACAGTTCAATTTTGCTGATAACTACTATGTGCTAACATGATGTAAACATTGTTAGCACACTAACCATATGATTTAGAGTTGTCTGCAACCAATTTTATGAGTGTGCTACCTATACTCCAGAAGTTACTTTCAGTAGCATTACCTTCTCTACACATTGGAACTTTAGCCTTTGCAGAATTAAACCAAGTCAATGGCTGTTCCACTGTAAATGGTCCCAGGTAGGTTACTGAATTCAGCTTGCATTGGTGTATTCCATGTCACTGAGCACTCTACATGCAATATCTATACAATTCCAAATCACCCCGAGTACTTATGTACACAAACTTACCACAGAATGCATTGAATAGAAAGTAATGCATTCAACTCAATGGAGTGTACAGTTCAATTTTGCTGATAACTACTATGTGCTAACATGATGTAAACATTGTTAGCACACTAACCATATGATTTAGAGTTGTCTGCAACCAATTTTAAGAGTGTGCTACCTATGCTCCAGAAGTTACTTTCAGTAGCATTACCTTCTCTACACATTGGAACTTTAGCCTTTGCAGAATAAAACCAAGTCAATGGATGTTCCACTGTAAATAGTAACAGGTAGGTTACTGAATTCAGCTTGCATTGGAGTATTCCATGGCACTGAGCACTCTACTTGCAATATCTATACAGTTCCAAATCACCCAGAGTAGTTATGTACACAAACTTACCACAGAATGCATTGAATAAAAAGTAATGCATTCAACTCAATGGAGTGTACAGTTCAATTTTGCTGATAACTACTATGTGCTAACATGATGTAAACATTGTTAGCACACTAACCATATGATTTAGAGTTGTCTGCAACCAATTTTATGAGTGTGCTACCTATACTCCAGAAGTTACTTTCAGTAGCATTACCTTCTCTACACATTGGAACTTTAGCCTTTGCAGAATTAAACCAAGTCAATGGCTGTTCCACTGTAAATGGTCCCAGGTAGGTTACTGAATTCAGCTTGCATTGGTGTATTCCATGTCACTGAGCACTCTACATGCAATATCTATACAATTCCAAATCACCCCGAGTAGTTATGTACACAAACTTACCACAGAATGCATTGAATAGAAAGTAATGCATTCAACTCAATGGAGTGTACAGTTCAATTTTGCTGATAACTACTATGTGCTAACATGATGTAAACATTGTTAGCACACTAACCATATGATTTAGAGTTGTCTGCAACCAATTTTATGAGTGTGCTACCTATGCTCCAGAAGTTACTTTCAGTAGCATTACCTTCTCTACACATTGGAACTTTAGCCTTTGCAGAATTAAACCAAGTCAATGGCTGTTCCACTGTAAATGGTACCAGGTAGGTTACTGATTTCAGCTTGCATTGGAGTATTCCATGTCACTGAGTACTCTACATGCAATATCTATACAATTCCAAATCACCCCGAGAAGTTATGTACACAAACTTACCACAGAATGCATTGAATAGAAAGTAATGCATTCAACTCAATGGAGTGTACAGTTCAATTTTGCTGATAACTACTGTGTGCTAACATGATGTAAACATTGTTAGCACACTAACCATATGATTTAGAGTTGTCTGCAACCAATTTTATGAGTCTGCTACCTATGCTCTAGAAGTTACTTTCAGTAGCATTACCTTCTCTACACATTGGAACTTTAGCCTTTGCAGAATTAAACCAAGTCAATGGCTGTTCCACTGTAAATGGTCCCAGGTAGGTTACTGAATTCAGCTTGCATTGGAGTATTCCATGTCACTGAGCACTCTACATGCAATATGTATACAATTCCAAATCACCCCGAGTAGTTATGTACACAAACTTACCACAGAATGCATTGAATAGAAAGTAATGCATTCAACTCAATGGAGTGTACAGTTCAATTTTGCTGATAACTACTATGTGCTAACATGATGTAAACATTGTTAGCACACTAACCATATGATTTAGAGTTGTCTGCAACCAATTTTATGAGTGTGCTACCTATACTCCAGAAGTTACTTTCAGTAGCATTACCTTCTCTACACATTGGAACTTTAGCCTTTGCAGAATTAAACCAAGTCAATGGCTGTTCCACTGTAAATGGTCCCAGGTAGGTTACTGAATTCAGCTTGCATTGGTGTATTCCATGTCGCTGAGCACTCTACATGCAATATCTATACAATTCCAAATCACCCCAAGTAGTTATGTACACAAACTTACCACAGAATGCATTGAATAGAAAGTAATGCATTCAACTCAATGGAGTGTACAGTTCAATTTTGCTGATAACTACTATGTGCTAACATGATGTAAACATTGTTAGCACACTAACCATATGATTTAGAGTTGTCTGCAACCAATTTTATGAGTGTGCTACCTATGCTCCAGAAGTTACTTTCAGTAGCATTACCTTCTCTACACATTGGAACTTTAGCCTTTGCAGAATAAAACCAAGTCAATGGATGTTCCACTGTAAATAGTAACAGGTAGGTTACTGAATTCAGCTTGCATTGGAGTATTCCATGGCACTGAGCACTCTACTTGCAATATCTATACAGTTCCAAATCACCCAGAGTAGTTATGTACACAAACTTACCACAGAATGCATTGAATAAAAAGTAATGCATTCAACTCAATGGAGTGTACAGTTCAATTTTGCTGATAACTACTATGTGCTAACATGATGTAAACATTGTTAGCACACTAACCATATGATTTAGAGTTGTCTGCAACCAATTTTATGAGTGTGCTACCTATACTACAGAAGTTACTTTCAGTAGCATTACCTTCTCTACACATTGGAACTTTAGCCTTTGCAGAATTAAACCAAGTCAATGGCTGTTCCACTGTAAATGGTCCCAGGTAGGTTACTGAATTCAGCTTGCATTGGTGTATTCCATGTCACTGAGCACTCTACATGCAATATCTATACAATTCCAAATCACCCCGAGTAGTTATGTACACAAACTTACCACAGAATGCATTGAATAGAAAGTAATGCATTCAACTCAATGGAGTGTACAGTTCAATTTTGCTGATAACTACTATGTGCTAACATGATGTAAACATTGTTAGCACACTAACCATATGATTTAGAGTTGTCTGCAACCAATTTTATGAGTGTGCTACCTATGCTCCAGAAGTTACTTTCAGTAGCATTACCTTCTCTACACATTGGAACTTTAGCCTTTGCAGAATAAAACCAAGTCAATGGATGTTCCACTGTAAATAGTAACAGGTAGGTTACTGAATTCAGCTTGCATTGGAGGATTCCATGGCACTGAGCACTCTACTTGCAATATCTATACAGTTCCAAATCACCCAGAGTAGTTATGTACACAAACTTACCACAGAATGCATTGAATAAAAAGTAATGCATTCAACTCAATGGAGTGTACAGTTCAATTTTGCTGATAACTACTATGTGCTAACATGATGTAAACATTGTTAGCACACTAACCATATGATTTAGAGTTGTCTGCAACCAATTTTATGAGTGTGCTACCTATACTCCAGAAGTTACTTTCAGTAGCATTACCTTCTCTACACATTGGAACTTTAGCCTTTGCAGAATTAAACCAAGTCAATGGCTGTTCCACTGTAAATGGTCCCAGGTAGGTTACTGAATTCAGCTTGCATTGGTGTATTCCATGTCACTGAGCACTCTACATGCAATATCTATACAATTCCAAATCACCCCGAGTAGTTATGTACACAAACTTACCACAGAATGCATTGAATAGAAAGTAATGCATTCAACTCAATGGAGTGTACAGTTCAATTTTGCTGATAACTACTATGTGCTAACATGATGTAAACATTGTTAGCACACTAACCATATGATTTAGAGTTGTCTGCAACCAATTTTATGAGTGTGCTACCTATGCTCCAGAAGTTACTTTCAGTAGCATTACCTTCTCTACACATTGGAACTTTAGCCTTTGCAGAATTAAACCAAGTCAATGGCTGTTCCACTGTAAATGGTACCAGGTAGGTTACTGATTTCAGCTTGCATTGGAGTATTCCATGTCACTGAGTACTCTACATGCAATATCTATACAATTCCAAATCACCCCGAGAAGTTATGTACACAAACTTACCACATAATGCATTGAATAGAAAGTAATGCATTCAACTCAATGGAGTGTACAGTTCAATTTTGCTGATAACTACTGTGTGCTAACATGATGTAAACATTGTTAGCACACTAACCATATGATTTAGAGTTGTCTGCAACCAATTTTATGAGTCTGCTACCTATGCTCCAGAAGTTACTTTCAGTAGCATTACCTTCTCTACACATTGGAACTTTAGCCTTTGCAGAATTAAACCAAGTCAATGGCTGTTCCACTGTAAATGGTCCCAGGTAGGTTACTGAATTCAGCTTGCATTGGAGTATTCCATGTCACTGAGCACTCTACATGCAATATGTATACAATTCCAAATCACCCCGAGTAGTTATGTACACAAACTTACCACAGAATGCATTGAATAGAAAGTAATGCATTCAACTCAATGGAGTGTACAGTTCAATTTTGCTGATAACTACTATGTGCTAACATGATGTAAACATTGTTAGCACACTAACCATATGATTTAGAGTTGTCTGCAACCAATTTTATGAGTGTGCTACCTATACTCCAGAAGTTACTTTCAGTAGCATTACCTTCTCTACACATTGGAACTTTAGCCTTTGCAGAATTAAACCAAGTCAATGGCTGTTCCACTGTAAATGGTCCCAGGTAGGTTACTGAATTCAGCTTGCATTGGTGTATTCCATGTCACTGAGCACTCTACATGCAATATCTATACAATTCCAAATCACCCCAAGTAGTTATGTACACAAACTTACCACAGAATGCATTGAATAGAAAGTAATGCATTCAACTCAATGGAGTGTACAGTTCAATTTTGCTGATAACTACTATGTGCTAACATGATGTAAACATTGTTAGCACACTAACCATATGATTTAGAGTTGTCTGCAACCAATTTTATGAGTGTGCTACCTATGCTCCAGAAGTTACTTTCAGTAGCATTACCTTCTCTACACATTGGACTTTAGCCTTTGCAGAATTAAACCAAGTCAATGGCTGTTCCACTGTAAATGGTACCAGGTAGGTTACTGATTTCAGCTTGCATTGGAGTATTCCATGTCACTGAGCACTCTACATGCAATATCTATACAATTCCAAATCACCCCGAGTAGTTATGTACACAAACTTACCACAGAATGCATTGAATAGAAAGTAATGCATTCAACTCAATGGAGTGTACAGTTCAATTTTGCTGATAACTACTATGTGCTAACATGATGTAAACATTGTTAGCACACTAACCATATGATTTAGAGTTGTCTGCAATCAATTTTATGGGTGTGCTACCTATGCTCCAGAAGTTACTTTCAGTAGCATTACCTTCTCTACACATTGGAACTTTAGCCTTTGCAGAATAAAACCAAGTCAATGGATGTTCCACTGTAAATAGTAACAGGTAGGTTACTGAATTCAGCTTGCATTGGAGTAATCCATGGCACTGAGCACTCTACTTGCAATATCTATACAGTTCCAAATCACCCAGAGTAGTTATGTACACAACCTTACCACAGAATGCATTGAATAGAAAGTAATGCATTCAACTCAATGGAGTGTACAGTTCAATTTTGCTGATAACTACTATGTGCTAACATGATGTAAACATTGTTAGCACACTAACCATATGATTTAGAGTTGTCTGCAACCAATTTTATGAGTGTGCTACCTATACTCCAGAAGTTACTTTCAGTAGCATTACCTTCTCTACACATTGGAACTTTAGCCTTTCCAGAATTAAACCAGTCAATGGCTGTTCCACTGTAAATGGTCCCAGGTAGGTTACTGAATTCAGCTTGCATTGGAGTATTCCATGTCACTGAGCACTCTACATGCAATATCTATACAATTCCAAATCACCCCGAGTAGTTATGTACACAAACTTACCACAGAATGCATTGAATAAAAAGTAATGCATTCAACTCAATGGAGTGTACAGTTCAATTTTGCTGATAACTACTATGTGCTAACATGATGTAAACATTGTTAGCACACTAACCATATGATTTAGAGTTGTCTGCAACCAATTTTATGAGTGTGCTACCTATGCTCCAGAAGTTACTTTCAGTAGCATTACCTTCTCTACACATTGGAACTTTAGCCTTTGCAGAATTAAACCAAGTCAATGGCTGTTCCACTGTAAATGGTCCCAGGTAGGTTACTGAATTCAGCTTGCATTGGAGTATTCCATGTCACTGAGCACTCTACATGCAATATCTATACAATTCCAAATCACCCCGAGTAGTTATGTACACAAACTTACCACAGAATGCATTGAATAGAAAGTAATGCATTCAACTCAATGGAGTGTACAGTTCAATTTTACTGATAACTACTATGTGCTTACATGATGTAAACATTGTTAGCACACTAACCATATGATTTAGAGTTGTCTGCAACCAATTTTATGGGTGTGCTACCTATGCTCCAGAAGTTACTTTCAGTAGCATTACCTTCTCTACACATTGGATCTTTAGCCTTTGCAGAATAAAACCAAGTCAATGGATGTTCCACTGTAAATAGTAACAGGTAGGTTACTGAATTCAGCTTGCATTGGAGTATTCCATGGCACTGAGCACTCTACTTGCAATATCTATACAGTTCCAAATCACCCACAGCAGTTATGTACACAAACTTATCACAGAATGCATTGAATAGAAAGTAATGCATTCAACTCAATGGAGTGTACAGTTCAATTTTGCTGATAACTACTATGTGCTAACATGATGTAAACATTGTTAGCACACTAACCATATGATTTAGAGTTGTCTGCAACCAATTTTATGAGTGTGCTACCTATGCTCCAGAAGTTACTTTCAGTAGCATTACCTTCTCTACACATTGGAACTTTAGCCTTTGCAGAATTAAACCAAGTCAATGGCTGTTCCACTGTAAATGGTCCCAGGTAGGTTACTGAATTCAGCTTGCATTGGAGTATTCCATGTCACTGAGCACTCTACATGCAATATCTATACAATTCCAAATCACCCCGAGTAGTTATGTACACAAACTTACCACAGAATGCATTGCATAGAAAGTAATGCATTCAACTCAATGGAGTGTACAGTTCAATTTTGCTGATAACTACTATGTGCTAACATGATGTAAACATTGTTAGCACACTAACCATATGATTTAGAGTTGTCTGCAACCAATTTTATGAGTGTGCTACCAATACTCCAGAAGTTACTTTCAGTAGCATTACCTTCTCTACACATTGGAACTTTAGCCTTTGCAGAATTAAACCAAGTCAATGGCTGTTCCACTGTAAATGGTCCCAGGTAGGTTACTGAATTCAGCTTGCATTGGTGTATTCCATGTCACTGAGCACTCTACATGCAATATCTATACAATTCCAAATCACCCCAAGTAGTTATGTACACAAACTTACCACAGAATGCATTGAATAGAAAGTAATGCATTCAACTCAATGGAGTGTACAGTTCAATTTTGCTGATAACTACTATGTGCTAACATGATGTAAACATTGTTAGCACACTAACCATATGATTTAGAGTTGTCTGCAACCAATTTTATGAGTGTGCTACCTATGCTCCAGAAGTTACTTTCAGTAGCATTACCTTCTCTACACATTGGAACTTTAGCCTTTGCAGAATAAAACCAAGTCAATGGATGTTCCACTGTAAATAGTAACAGGTAGGTTACTGAATTCAGCTTGCATTGGAGTATTCCATGGCACTGAGCACTCTACTTGCAATATCTATACAGTTCCAAATCACCCAGAGTAGTTATGTACACAAACTTACCACAGAATGCATTGAATAAAAAGTAATGCATTCAACTCAATGGAGTGTACAGTTCAATTTTGCTGATAACTACTGTGTGCTAACATGATGTAAACATTGTTAGCACACTAACCATATGATTTAGAGTTGTCTGCAACCAATTTTATGAGTGTGCTACCTATGCTCCAGAAGTTACTTTCAGTAGCATTACCTTCTCTACACGTTGGAACTTTAGCCTTTGCAGAATTAAACCAAGTCAATGGCTGTTCCACTGTAAATGGTCCCAGGTAGGTTACTGAATTCAGCTTGCATTGGAGTATTCCATGTCACTGAGCACTCTACATGCAATATCTATACAATTCCAAATCACCCCGAGTAGTTATGTACACAAACTTACCACAGAATGCATTGAATAGAAAGTAATGCATTCAACTCAATGGAGTGTACAGTTCAATTTTACTGATAACTACTATGTGCTTACATGATGTAAACATTGTTAGCACACTAACCATATGATTTAGAGTTGTCTGCAACCAATTTTATGGGTGTGCTACCTATGCTCCAGAAGTTACTTTCAGTAGCATTACCTTCTCTACACATTGGATCTTTAGCCTTTGCAGAATAAAACCAAGTCAATGGATGTTCCACTGTAAATAGTAACAGGTAGGTTACTGAATTCAGCTTGCATTGGAGTATTCCATGGCACTGAGCACTCTACTTGCAATATCTATACAGTTCCAAATCACCCACAGCAGTTATGTACACAAACTTATCACAGAATGCATTGAATAGAAAGTAATGCATTCAACTCAATGGAGTGTACAGTTCAATTTTGCCGATAACTACTATGTGCTAACATGATGTAAACATTGTTAGCACACTAACCATATGATTTAGAGTTGTCTGCAACCAATTTTATGAGTGTGCTACCTTTGCTCCAGAAGTTACTTTCAGTAGCATTACCTTCTCTACACATTGGAACTTTAGCCTTTGCAGAATAAAACCAAGTGAATGGCTGTTCCACTGTAAATGGTACCAGGTAGGTTACTGATTTCAGCTTGCATTGGAGTATTCCATGTCACTGAGCACTCTACATGCAATATCTATACAATTCCAAATCACCCCGAGTAGTTATGTACACAAACTTACCACAGAATGCATTGAATAGAAAGTAATGCATTCAACTCAATGGAGTGTACAGTTCAATTTTGCTGATAACTACTATGTGCTAACATGATGTAAACATTGTTAGCACACTAACCATATGATTTAGAGTTGTCTGCAACCAATTTTATGGGTGTGCTACCTATGCTCCAGAAGTTACTTTCAGTAGCATTACCTTCTCTACACATTGGAACTTTAGCCTTTGCAGAATAAAACCAAGTCAATGGATGTTCCACTGTAAATAGTAACAGGTAGGTTACTGAATTCAGCTTGCATTGGAGTATTCCATGGCACTGAGCACTCTACTTGCAATATCTATACAGTTCCAAATCACCCAGAGTAGTTATGTACACAACCTTACCACAGAATGCATTGAATAGAAAGTAATGCATTCAACTCAATGGAGTGTACAGTTCAATTTTGCTGATAACTACTATGTGCTAACATGATGTAAACATTGTTAGCACACTAACCATATGATTTAGAGTTGTCTGCAACCAATTTTATGAGTGTGCTACCTATACTCCAGAAGTTACTTTCAGTAGCATTACCTTCTCTACACATTGGAACTTTAGACTTTGCAGAATTAAACCAAGTCAATGGCTGTTCCACTGTAAATGGTCCCAGGTAGGTTACTGAATTCAGCTTGCATTGGAGTATTCCATGTCACTATGCACTCTACATGCAATATCTATACAATTCCAAATCACCCCGAGTAGTTATGTACACAAACTTACCACAGAATGCATTGAATAAAAAGTAATGCATTCAACTCAATGGAGTGTACAGTTCAATTTTGCTGATAACTACTGTGTGCTAACATGATGTAAACATTGTTAGCACACTAACCATATGATTTAGAGTTGTCTGCAACCAATTTTATGAGTGTGCTACCTATGCTCCAGAAGTTACTTTCAGTAGCATTACCTTCTCTACACATTGGAACTTTAGCCTTTGCAGAATTAAACCAAGTCAATGGCTGTTCCACTGTAAATGGTCCCAGGTAGGTTACTGAATTCAGCTTGCATTGGAGTATTCCATGTCACTGAACACACTACATGCAATATCTATACAATTCCAAATCACCCCGAGTAGTTATGTACACAAACTTACCACAGAATGCATTGAATAAAAAGTAATGCATTCAACTCAATGGAGTGTACAGTTCAAATTTGCTGATGACTACTGTGTGCTAACATGATGTAAACATTGTTAGCACACTAACCATATGATTTAGAGTTGTCTGCAACCAATTTTATGAGTGTGCTACCTATGCTCCAGAAGTTACTTTCAGTAGCATTACCTTCTCTACACATTGGAACTTTAGCCTTTGCAGAATTAAACCAAGTCAATGGCTGTTCCACTGTAAATGGTCCCAGGTAGGTTACTGAATTCAGCTTGCATTGGAGTATTCCATGTCACTGAGCACTCTACATGCAATATCTATACAATTCCAAATCACCCCGAGTAGTTATGTACACAAACTTACCACAGAATGCATTGAATAGAAAGTAATGCATTCAACTCAATGGAGTGTACAGTTCAATTTTGCTGATAACTACTATGTGCTAACATGATGTAAACATTGTTAGCACACTAACCATATGATTTAGAGTTGTCTGCAACCAATTTTATGGGTGTGCTACCTATGCTCCAGAAGTTACTTTCAGTAGCATTACCTTCTCTACACATTGGATCTTTAGCCTTTGCAGAATAAAATCAAGTCAATGGATGTTCCACTGTAAATAGTAACAGGTAGGTTACTGAATTCAGCTTGCATTGGAGTATTCCATGGCACTGAGCACTCTACTTGCAATATCTATACAGTTCCAAATCACCCACAGCAGTTATGTACACAGCCATATGAAAGAATGCATTGAATAGAAAGTAATGCATTCAACTCAATGGAGTGTACAGTTCAATTTTGCTGATAGCTACTATGTGCTAACATGATGTAAACATTGTTAGCACACTAACCATATGATTTAGAGTTGTCTGCAACCAATTTTATGAGTGTGCTACCTATGCTCCAGAAGTTACTTTCAGTAGCATTACCTTCTCTACACATTGGAACTTTAGCCTTTGCAGAATAAAACCAAGTCAATGGATGTTCCACTGTAAATAGTAACAGGTAGGTTACTGAATTCAGCTTGCATTGGAGTATTCCATGGCACTGAGCACTCTACTTGCAATATCTATACAGTTCCAAATCACCCAGAGTAGTTATGTACACAACCTTACCACAGAATGCATTGAATAGAAATTAATGCATTCAAATCAATGGAGTGTACAGTTCAATTTTGCTGATAACTACTATGTGCTAACATGATGTAAACATTGTTAGCACACTAACCATATGATTTAGAGTTGTCTGCAACCAATTTTATGAGTGTGCTACTTATACTCCAGAAGTTACTTTCAGTAGCATTACCTTCTCTACACATTGGAACTTTAGCCTTTGCAGAATTAAACCAAGTCAATGGCTGTTCCACCGTAAATGGTCCCAGGTAGGTTACTGAATTCAGCTTGCATTGGAGTATTCCATGTCACTGAGCACTCTACATGCAATATCTATACAATTCCAAATCACCCCGAGTAGTTATGTACACAAACTTACCACAGAATGCATTGAATAAAATGTAATGCATTCAACTCAATGGAGTGTACAGTTCAATTTTGCTGATAACTACTGTGTGCTAACATGATGTAAACATTGTTAGCACACTAACCATATGATTTAGAGTTGTCTGCAACCAATTTTATGAGTGTGCTACCTATGCTCCAGAAGTTACTTTCAGTAGCATTACCTTCTCTACACATTGGAACTTTAGCCTTTGCAGAATTAAACCAAGTCAATGGCTGTTCCTCTGTAAATGGTCCCAGGTAGGTTACTGAATTCAGCTTGCATTGGAGTATTCCATGTCACTGAGCACTCTACATGCAATATCTATACAATTCCAAATCACCCCGAGTAGTTACGTACACAAACTTACCACAGAATGCATTGAATAGAAAGTAATGCATTCAACTCAATGGAGTGTACAGTTCAATTTTGCTGATAACTACTATGTGCTAACATGATGTAAACATTGTTAGCACACTAACCATATGATTTAGAGTTGTCTGCAACCAATTTTATGGGTGTGCTACCTATGCTCCAGAAGTTACTTTCAGTAGCATTACCTTCTCTACACATTGGATCTTTAGCCTTTGCAGAATAAAACCAAGTCAATGGATGTTCCACTGTAAATAGTAACAGGTAGGTTACTGAATTCAGCTTGCATTGGAGTATTCCATGGCACTGAGCACTCTACTTGCAATATCTATACAGTTCCAAATCACCCACAGCAGTTATGTACACAGCCTTATCAAAGAATGCATTGAATAGAAAGTAATGCATTCAACTCAATGGAGTGTACAGTTCAATTTTGCCGATAACTACTATGTGCTAACATGATGTAAACATTGTTAGCACACTAACCATATGATTTAGAGTTGTCTGCAACCAATTTTATGAGTGTGCTACCTATGCTCCAGAAGTTACTTTCAGTAGCATTACCTTCTCTACACATTGGAACTTTAGCCTTTGCAGAATTAAACCAAGTCAATGGCTGTTCCACTGTAAATGGTACCAGGTAGGTTACTGATTTCAGCTTGCATTGGAGTATTCCATGTCACTGAGCACTCTACATGCAATATCTATACAATTCCAAATCACCCCGAGTAGTTATGTACACAAACTTACCACAGAATGCATTGAATAAAAAGTAATGCATTCAACTCAATGGAGTGTATAGTTCAATTTTGCTGATAACTACTGTGTGCTAACATGATGTAAACATTGTTAGCACACTAACCATATGATTTAGAGTTGTCTGCAACCAATTTTATGAGTGTGCTACCTATGCTCCAGAAGTTACTTTCAGTAGCATTACCTTCTCTACACATTGGAACTTTAGCCTTTGCAGAATAAAACCAAGTCAATGGATGTTCCACTGTAAATAGTAACAGGTAGGTTACTGAATTCAGCTTGCATTGGAGTATTCCATGGCACTGAGCACTCTACTTGCAATATCTATACAGTTCCAAATCACCCAGAGTAGTTATGTACACAACCTTACCACAGAATGCATTGAATAGAAAGTAATGCATTCAAATCAATGGAGTGTACAGTTCAATTTTGCTGATAACTACTATGTGCTAACATGATGTAAACATTGTTAGCACACTAACCATATGATTTAGAGTTGTCTGCAACCAATTTTATGAGTGTGCTACCTATGCTCCAGAAGTTACTTTCAGTAGCATTACCTTCTCTACACATTGGAACTTTAGCCTTTGCAGAATTAAACCAAGTCAATGGCTGTTCCACTGTAAATGGTCCCAGGTAGGTTACTGAATTCAGCTTGCATTGGTGTATTCCATGTCACTGAGCACTCTACATGCAATATCTATACAATTCCAAATCACCCCGAGTAGTTATGTACACAAACTTACCACAGAATGCATTGAATAGAAAGAAATGCATTCAACTCAATGGAGTGTACAGTTCAATTTTGCTGATAACTACTATGTGCTAACATGATGTAAACATTGTTAGCACACTAACCATATGATTTAGAGTTGTCTGCAACCAATTTTATGAGTGTGCTACTTATGCTCCAGAAGTTACTTTCAGTAGCATTACCTTCTCTACACATTGGAACTTTAGCCTTTGCAGAATAAAACCAAGTCAATGGATGTTCCACTGTAAATAGTAACAGGCAGGTTACTGAATTCAGCTTGCATTGGAGTATTCCATGGCACTGAGCACTCTACTTGCAATATCTATACAGTTCCAAATCACCCAGAGTAGTTATGTACACAAACTTACCACAGAATGCATTGAATAAAAATTAATGCATTCAACTCAATGGAGTGTACAGTTCAATTTTGCTGATAACTACTGTGTGCTAACATGATGTAAACATTGTTAGCACACTAACCATATGATTTAGAGTTGTCTGCAACCAATTTTATGAGTGTGCTACCTATGCTCCAGAAGTTACTTTCAGTAGCATTACCTTCTCTACACATTGGAACTTTAGCCTTTGCAGAATTAAACCAAGTCAATGGCTGTTCCACTGTAAATGGTACCAGGTAGGTTACTGATTTCAGCTTGCATTGGAGTATTCCATGTCACTGAGCACTCTACATGCAATATCTATACAATTCCAAATCACCCCGAGTAGTTATGTACACAAACTTACCACAGAATGCATTGAATAGAAAGTAATGCATTCAACTCAATGGAGTGTACAGTTCAATTTTGCTGATAACTACTATGTGCTAACATGATGTAAACATTGTTAGCACACTAACCATATGATTTAGAGTTGTCTGCAACCAATTTTATGAGTGTGCTACCTATGCTCCAGAAGTTACTTTCAGTAGCATTACCTTCTCTACACATTGGAACTTTAGCCTTTGCAGAATTAAACCAAGTCAATGGCTGTTCCACCGTAAATGGTCACAGGTAGGTTACTGAATTCAGCTTGCATTGGAGTATTCCATGTCACTGAGCACTCTACATGCAATATCTATACAATTCCAAATCACCCCGAGTAGTTATGTACACAAACTTACCACAGAATGCATTGAATAAAAAGTAATGCATTCAACTCAATGGAGTGTATAGTTCAATTTTGCTGATAACTACTGTGTGCTAACATGATGTAAACATTGTTAGCACACTAACCATATGATTTAGAGTTGTCTGCAACCAATTTTATGAGTGTGCTACCTATGCTCCAGAAGTTACTTTCAGTAGCATTACCTTCTCTACACATTGGAACTTTAGCCTTTGCAGAATTAAACCAAGTCAATGGCTGTTCCACTGTAAATGGTACCAGGTAGGTTACTGATTTCAGCTTGCATTGGAGTATTCCATGTCACTGAGCACTCTACATGCAATATCTATACAATTCCAAATCACCCCGAGTAGTTATGTACACAAACTTACCACAGAATGCATTGAATAGAAAGTAATGCATTCAACTCAATGGAGTGTACAGTTCAATTTTGCTGATAACTACTATGTGCTAACATGATGTAAACATTGTTAGCACACTAACCATATGATTTAGAGTTGTCTGCAACCAATTTTATGAGTGTGCTACCTATGCTCCAGAAGTTACTTTCAGTAGCATTACCTTCTCTACACATTGGAACTTTAGCCTTTGCAGAATTAAACCAAGTCAATGGCTGTTCCACCGTAAATGGTCACAGGTAGGTTACTGAATTCAGCTTGCATTGGAGTATTCCATGTCACTGAGCACTCTACATGCAATATCTATACAATTCCAAATCACCCCGAGTAGTTATGTACACAAACTTACCACAGAATGCATTGAATAAAAAGTAATGCATTCAACTCAATGGAGTGTATAGTTCAATTTTGCTGATAACTACTGTGTGCTAACATGATGTAAACATTGTTAGCACACTAACCATATGATTTAGAGTTGTCTGCAACCAATTTTATGAGTGTGCTACCTATGCTCCAGAAGTTACTTTCAGTAGCATTACCTTCTCTACACATTGGAACTTTAGCCTTTGCAGAATAAAACCAAGTCAATGGATGTTCCACTGTAAATAGTAACAGGCAGGTTACTGAATTCAGCTTGCATTGGAGTATTCCATGGCACTGAGCACTCTACTTGCAATATCTATACAGTTCCAAATCACCCAGAGTAGTTATGTACACCACCTTACCACAGAATGCATTGAATAGAAAGTAATGCATTCAACTCAATGGAGTGTACAGTTCAATTTTGCTGATAACTACTATGTGCTAACATGATGTAAACATTGTTAGCACACTAACCATATGATTTAGAGTTGTCTGCAACCAATTTTATGAGTGTGCTACCTATACTCCAGAAGTTACTTTCAGTAGCATTACCTTCTCTACACATTGGAACTTTAGCCTTTGCAGAATTAAACCAAGTCAATGGCTGTTCCACTGTAAATGGTCCCAGGTAGGTTACTGAATTCAGCTTGCATTGGAGTATTCCATGTCACTGAGCACTCTACATGCAATATCTATACAATTCCAAATCACCCCGAGTAGTTATGTACACAAACTTACCACAGAATGCATTGAATAAAAATTAATGCATTCAACTCAATGGAGTGTACAGTTCAATTTTGCTGATAACTACTGTGTGCTAACATGATGTAAACATTGTTAGCACACTAACCATATGATTTAGAGTTGTCTGCAACCAATTTTATGAGTGTGCTACCTATGCTCCAGAAGTTACTTTCAGTAGCATTACCTTCTCTACACATTGGAACTTTAGCCTTTGCAGAATTAAACCAAGTCAATGGCTGTTCCACCGTAAATGGTCCCAGGTAGGTTACTGAATTCAGCTTGCATTGGAGTATTCCATGTCACTGAGCACTCTACATGCAATATCTATACAATTCCAAATCACCCCGAGTAGTTATGTACACAAACTTACCACAGAATGCATTGAATAAAAAGTAATGCATTCAACTCAATGGAGTGTATAGTTCAATTTTGCTGATAACTACTGTGTGCTAACATGATGTAAACATTGTTAGCACACTAACCATATGATTTAGAGTTGTCTGCAACCAATTTTATGAGTGTGCTACCTATGCTCCAGAAGTTACTTTCAGTAGCATTACCTTCTCTACACATTGGAACTTTAGCCTTTGCAGAATAAAACCAAGTCAATGGATGTTCCACTGTAAATAGTAACAGGTAGGTTACTGAATTCAGCTTGCATTGGAGTATTCCATGGCACTGAGCACTCTACTTGCAATATCTATACAGTTCCAAATCACCCAGAGTAGTTATGTACACAACCTTACCACAGAATGCATTGAATAGAAAGTAATGCATTCAAATCAATGGAGTGTACAGTTCAATTTTGCTGATAACTACTATGTGCTAACATGATGTAAACATTGTCAGCACACTAACCATATGATTTACAGTTGTCTGCAACCAATTTTATGAGTGTGCTACCTATGCTCCAGAAGTTACTTTCAGTAGCATTACCTTCTCTACACATTGGAACTTTAGCCTTTGCAGAATAAAACCAAGTCAATGGATGTTCCACTGTAAATAGTAACAGGCAGGTTACTGAATTCAGCTTGCATTGGAGTATTCCATGGCACTGAGCACTCTACTTGCAATATCTATACAGTTCCAAATCACCCAGAGTAGTTATGTACACAACCTTACCACAGAATGCATTGAATAGAAAGTAATGCATTCAACTCAATGGAGTGTACAGTTCAATTTTGCTGATAACTACTATGTGCTAACATGATGTAAACATTGTTAGCACACTAACCATATGATTTAGAGTTGTCTGCAACCAATTTTATGAGTGTGCTACCTATACTCCAGAAGTTACTTTCAGTAGCATTACCTTCTCTACACATTGGAACTTTAGCCTTTGCAGAATTAAACCAAGTCAATGGCTGTTCCACTGTAAATGGTCTCAGGTAGGTTACTGAATTCACCTTGCATTGGAGTATTCCATGTCACTGAGCACTCTACATGCAATATCTATACAATTCCAAATCACCCCGAGTAGTTATGTACACAAACTTACCACAGAATGCATTGAATAAAAATTAATGCATTCAACTCAATGGAGTGTACAGTTCAATTTTGCTGATAACTACTGTGTGCTAACATGATGTAAACATTGTTAGCACACTAACCATATGATTTAGAGTTGTCTGCAACCAATTTTATGAGTGTGCTACCTATGCTCCAGAAGTTACTTTCAGTAGCATTACCTTCTCTACACATTGGAACTTTAGCCTTTGCAGAATTAAACCAAGTCAATGGCTGTTCCACTGTAAATGGTCCCAGGTAGGTAACTGAATTCAGCTTGCATTGGAGTATTCCATGTCACTGAGCACTCTACATGCAATATCTATACAATTCCAAATCACCCCGAGTAGTTATGTACACAAACTTAACACAGAATGCATTGAATAGAAAGTAATGCATTCAACTCAATGGAGTGTACAGTTCAATTTTGCTGATAACTACTATGTGCTAACATGATGTAAACATTGTTAGCACACTAACCATATGATTTAGAGTTGTCTGCAACCAATTTTATGGGTGTGCTACCTATGCTCCAGAAGTTACTTTCAGTAGCATTACCTTCTCTACACATTGGATCTTTAGCCTTTGCAGAATAAAACCAAGTCAATGGATGTTCCACTGTAAATAGTAACAGGTAGGTTACTGAATTCAGCTTGCATTGGAGTATTCCATGGCACTGAGCACTCTACTTGCAATATCTATACAGTTCCAAATCACCCACAGCAGTTATGTACACAGCCTTATCAAAGAATGCATTGAATAGAAAGTAATGCATTCAACTCAATGTAGTGTATAGTTCAATTTTGCTGATAACTACTGTGTGCTAACATGATGTAAACATTGTTAGCACACTAACCATATGATTTAGAGTTGTCTGCAACCAATTTTATGAGAGTGCTACCTATGCTCCAGAAGTTACTTTCAGTAGCATTACCTTCTCTACACATTGGAACTTTAGCCTTTGCAGAATTAAACCAAGTCAATGGCTGTTCCACTGTAAATGGTCCCAGGTAGGTTACTGAATTCAGCTTGCATTGGTGTATTCCATGTCACTGAGCACTCTACATGCAATATCTATACAATTCCAAATCACCCCGAGTAGTTATGTACACAAACTTACCACAGAATGCATTGAATAGAAAGTAATGCATTCAACTCAATGGAGTGTACAGTTCAATTTTGCTGATAACTACTATGTGCTAACATGATGTAAACATTGTTAGCACACTAACCATATGATTTAGAGTTGTCTGCAACCAATTTTATGAGTGTGCTACCTATGCTCCAGAAGTTACTTTCAGTAGCATTACCTTCTCTACACATTGGAACTTTAGCCTTTGCAGAATAAAACCAAGTCAATGGATGTTCCACTGTAAATAGTAACAGGTAGGTTACTGAATTCAGCTTGCATTGGAGTATTCCATGGCACTGAGCACTCTACTTGCAATATCTATACAGTTCCAAATCACCCAGAGTAGTTATGTACACAACCTTACCACAGAATGCATTGAATAGAAAGTAATGCATTCAACTCAATGGAGTGTACAGTTCAATTTTGCTGATAACTACTATGTGCTAACATGATGTAAACATTGTTAGCACACTAACCATATGATTTAGAGTTGTCTGCAACCAATTTTATGAGTGTGCTACCTATACTCCAGAAGTTACTTTCAGTAGCATTACCTTCTCTACACATTGGAACTTTAGCCTTTGCAGAATTAAACCAAGTCAATGGCTGTTCCACTGTAAATGGTCCCAGGTAGGTTACTGAATTCAGCTTGCATTGGAGTATTCCATGGCACTGAGCACTCTACATGCAATATCTATACCATTCCAAATCACCCCGAGTAGTTATGTACACAAACTTACCACAGAATGCATTGAATAAAAAGTAATGCATTCAACTCAATGGAGTGTACAGTTCAATTTTGCTGATAACTACTGTGTGCTAACATGATGTAAACATTGTTAGCACACTAACCATATGATTTAGAGTTGTCTGCAACCAATTTTATGAGTGTGCTACCTATGCTCCAGAAGTTACTTTCAGTAGCATTACCTTCTCTACACATTGGAACTTTAGCCTTTGCAGAATTAAACCAAGTCAATGGCTGTTCCACTGTAAATGGTCCCAGGTAGGTTACTGAATTCAGCTTGCATTGGAGTATTCCATGTCACTGAGCACTCTACATGCAATATCTATACAATTCCAAATCACCCCGAGTAGTTATGTACACAAACTTACCACAGAATGCATTGAATAGAAAGTAATGCATTCAACTCAATGGAGTGTACAGTTCAATTTTGCTGATAACTACTATGTGCTAACATGATGTAAACATTGTTAGCACACTAACCATATGATTTAGAGTTGTCTGCAACCAATTTTATGGGTGTGCTACCTATGCTCCAGAAGTTACTTTCAGTAGCATTACCTTCTCTACACATTGGATCTTTAGCCTTTGCAGAATAAAACCAAGTCAATGGATGTTCCACTGTAAATAGTAACAGGTAGGTTACTGAATTCAGCTTGCATTGGAGTATTCCATGGCACTGAGCACTCTA
The DNA here is from genome assembly GCF_030144855.1 of Hypanus sabinus. Classification (NCBI taxonomy): domain Eukaryota; kingdom Metazoa; phylum Chordata; class Chondrichthyes; order Myliobatiformes; family Dasyatidae; genus Hypanus; species Hypanus sabinus. Next base: position 137 of record NW_026779074.1, on the reverse strand, counting down.
CTTGCAATATCTATACAGTTCCAAATCACCCACAGCAGTTATGTACACAGCCTTATCAAAGAATGCATTGAATAGAAAGTAATGCATTCAACTCAATGGAGTGTACAGTTCAATGTTGCTGATAACTACTATGTGCT